>NC_091234.1:21160067-21162567 GCF_040958095.1 Procambarus clarkii | reverse complement strand
GCTTCCTGGGTGTGTGTGTGTGTGAATAAAAATAGTAGTAACAGTTAATTGATTGACAGTTGAGAGGCGGGCCGAAAGAGCAGAGCTCAACCCCTTTCAGCACAACTAGGTGAATACAACTAAGTGAATACACGGGCCTCGTGGCTGAGTGGACAGTGCTCGCTGGGTCGAAGTCCTAAAGGTCCCGGGTTCGATTCCCGGACGATGCGGAAACAAATGGTCAGTTTCTTTCACCTAGTAGTAAATAGGTATATGGGAGTTAGACAGCTGCTTCCTGGTGATGTGTGTGTGTGTGAAATATATGTAGTAGATGTGATAGAGGTCGCCCCTCGGGGCAAAATTTAAATTTAAAATTAAACTCACTCTTTTGAACAAAGACCAGGGATCACTAGGAATGACACGGTGTACCCTGATGAACCTGTACGCTAAGAATTGTTATCATTCCTCTCTCTAGTTTGGGAAAAACTAGAAAAAAAGGAGTTTAGAAACAGTGTTGTAGAGTTATGGAACACATTACCGGGTGACACAAGATATGGGATCACTGGATTGATCACAACAAAGGTTAGACATATATGGATAAGTTGGGTGGATATAAATAGGTTGTTATGTTACTCTCTCGGCCAGTTGTAACGAGTTACGACCTGTCAGCCTATCTTAGCTTTTTGAAGTGTGACCCTAGTAACTGATTGACTTATTTTGATGATTTTTCATTGGTATAAACTAGATTTAATATTTAGTAAAGTTTATTCGTTCTCAGCTCACAATCGGGAATTCCGGGATGGAATGAAATAGCAGTAAATTGACAGTTGAGAAGCGGGACCCAAGAGCCGAAGCTCAACCCCCCCCCCCCCGTCAGCACAACTAGGTGAGTATACGACCAGCCCTCACCATAACAGCTGTATAACCGTAACAAGGGATTAAGGCCAACGACCGTACCTCAGTTATTCACGTTGAGTCCTGTCGGCTTGTAGCCTCTCCCCGCCTCCTTGTAACGTCCAACCCAAACTTTACCATCGTTTGAAAGCTAATGAAAGTTGTCATTAGAATTAAATATATCCAGCAAAGTTGGAGTGGTGTTTAAAGCCTATCAATCTCTAGCCTAGGTACTCTATAAGTCTATTAACTAATCACCAAACAATTATCCTTGAAACACAGGAAAAAAAACTATAAAATGGAACAAAAAAACTAAAATATATATTTATAGATAAAGAAAAAATTATTATTTTATTTAACTTGCCTGATTACCATCAGGTATGCATCTTTTAGAACAAGAAAGACTTAACTGTTTTGTAAAACACTGCCATATCAGGGGCGTATAGGCGCGCCGTGATGTAAAGCAATGGCTTCATTTAATAACTTGAATCAAGGAACTAAATTAATCTACAACATGTCAAAGATGAAATGCTACAATAAATAACTCACAACACAACACTATTTGACGTTTTCTATGGATCGACTTCAATGGGTAGGTGGGTGGGTTGGGTGCGCACGTTTATGATTGCGCAAAACAGTTGCATTTTTTTTTACAGAGCAATAAATCGAGAGAAGTGGTTGTCGAGGACGTTTCGTCTCATCTTCTTAGTACTTATTGGCTTTATTGATGAGTCTTCCCTTTCACAGGGCATACTCAAATGTTCCAACTTTTCTAACAAACGTTACCTGATATAAGACTACCCCCCCACCTCCTTTTTTCTATTTCCTCTTTCTCCTCTTATTCTTACGCTCCCATTCTTAAGACTCCATTACTACCCCTTCATCTTTGACCCCATTATTACACCCGTTTCAGCCATACCTCTCTTGTTCTTATCTTTCTCTAGGAATTTCCTCCTTGCTCCTCGCCTCTTGCAGTACTAAATGCCCGTTCCTCCCCCGCTCCTGTGCCAGGTAAGTCCCCTACGGGCTCACCATAGCCCGTGCTACTTGCCTCGCTCCTGTGCCAGGTAAGTCCACTACGGGCTCACCATAGCCCGTGCTACTTGCCCCGCTCCTGTGCCAGGTAAGTCCACTACGGGCTCACCATAGCCCGTGCTACTTGCCCCGCTCCTGTGCCGGGTAAGTCCACTACGGGCTCACCATAGCCCGTGCTACTTGCCCCGCTCCTGTGCCAGGTAAGTCCACTACGGGCTCACCATAGCCCGTGCTACTTGCCCCGCTCCTGTGCCAGGTAAGTCCACTACGGGCTCACCATAGCCCGTGCTACTTGCCTCGCTCCTGTGCCAGGTAAGTCCACTACGGACTCACCATAGCCCGTGCTACTTGCCCCCGCTCCTGTGCCAGGTAAGTCCACTACGGGCTCACCATAGCCCGTGCTACTCGCCCCGCTCCTGTGCCAGGTAAGTCCACTACGGACTCACCATAGCCCGTGCTACTCGCCCCCGCTCCTGTGCCAGGTAAGTCCACTACGGGCTCACCATAGCCCGTGCTACTTGCCCCGCTCCTGTGCCAGGTAAGTCCACTACGGACTCACCATAGCCCGTGCTACTCGCCCCCGCTCCTGTGC
>NC_091234.1:21095067-21157567 GCF_040958095.1 Procambarus clarkii | reverse complement strand
TATTAAGAAGAAGAAGAGTTTTTCAACTCTTTAAGAAGAAGATTCAGTGTAATTTCTTGAAAGTTTATTTTAAATGTGATTTTATTCAAACAAATATTTAGGATTTGAACTTTTAATGTAATTACTTCATAATAATTTATTTTAATGCAAAATTATTACATAATGCAGCAAAAATTTTACTTTCAAAAGTTTTATATTTGTAAAAATAGAGAGAATTATGTAAAATTAGGCAATATGAAAATAATTGTATAAATTTTGTTTGGTATTAATATAAAGAAAACGAAATCTCATGGGAAATCTATTATGCCGAATAATAATTCACTGTGCAGGGGGACAGGTAGCCAGAGTGTATTTATACACGTTTGGCTTCAAAGTCGAACTACTGACCCCGCCCAGGATGCAACCCCACAACAAGCTAACTAACTCCTGAATAACTTCTCACTGCTAGATGAACAGGCCCATTAGGTGAAAGGAAATGTGACCCACCATTTCTGTTCTACGCGAGATTCGAACCAGGAATTTTCGATTGTGCGTCGAGAACGAACCTCACTATACTACTGGGATACTGTAGTACTTACGTATGATTGAAGCAAAGAAACCTTTCCGCTGATAAGTATTTTTGGCTAAAGCATAAGTATTAAACACTTATAACACCATGAACAAATGTATAATAATATTAATAAAATGCACTAATAATACTAATAAAATAATACAGTATCCCACTTTATGCTAGTATTAATACCTATTACTTTAATATCTAAAAAAACAACTACACATATAATTTCTTTGATCACCGTTATATATTAATTTAGTAGTTATATACACTCATATTCATTCAGACGGTCTCGCTTCATGCAGGTCATGCAGGTCGGTGTTCAATCCCCGACTATCCAAGTGGTTGGGCACCATTCTTTCCCCCCGTCCCATCCCAAAACTAATCCTGGCTTCTTCCCAGTGCCATATAGTCATAGTGACTTGGCGCTTTCCCTTGATAGTCCATTTCTAGGTTCATTATATACCTGTCACTACATATATTTTCACAAGGATATCGATATCTATGGCAGGTAATGAATCCCCCAAATGGTGAACATTCTAATTGTAAACTATGTGAACAAGAGCTGGAACATACTCTCCAACACTGTATCTCTGATTGACCTGTTATTAATGATTTCAGACCAAATGGTATGAGGTACTTTGAACTCATGAAGTATTTCATACACTGAGAATATTGGACAATATTCTGTGGTACCCAGAGTGTGCTAGTGGAGGCTAATAGATCAGCCTAGCATTTCATGTTCTCTCCTGATTCCATGTATGTCTAACCATCCTGTGAGATAGCTAGTTTTTGATCTACATTTTGTAATCTTTCATATATATTTTTTCATTTTTTCTCATTTTTTTCTTGCAATGTATCTGTTATCATTTTATTAATTCTGCTAGAATTTACCTACTTAAAATTATCTGTTAGATTAAGGACCTGCCCGAAACGCTGCGCGTACTAGTGGCTATACAAGATTGTAAATACTATGCTATGTATTCTCTCTAACCCAATGTACCTTCTTGTAAATAAATAAATAAATAGATAAATAAATATAGAATAAGATTTTTTTTGAGATATATACAAGAGTTGTTACATTCTTGTACAGCCACTAGTACGCGTAGCGTTTCGGGCAAGTCCTTAATCCTATGGTCCCTGGAATACGATCCCCTGCCGCGAAGAATCGTTTTTTCATCCAAGTACACATTTTACTGTTGCGTTAAACAGTGGCTACAGTTAAGGAATTGCGCCCAGTAAATCCTCCCCGGCCAGGATACGAACCCATGACATAGCGCTCGCGGAACGCCAGGCGAGTGTCTTACCACTACACCACGGAGATAGCAGCACATTGCTGTGTATACCTGTGTTTGTTAATAAAAAAAAACTATATATGTATATATGTGTTCTAGAATAACGATATAAAGTTTTACATGACAGCTAGATGACAAAGAAATTTCAATACTTTGTATTCCTTAACATGAAAATAGGTAAAAGGTAGAACTATGTATTATAATTGTTATTACTAAATTATTTACTTGAGTTATCGATGATAGCTGTGAAAGAAAACGTTTTTGATCGGGGTAACTAGATTTATGAACTGATTTTTACCTGAATTTACCTGAGAGCCGCTATTACTAGTGGCCTCGACGAGGACAGTAAGCCGGCGGTTTGTCTAAGGTCCCCCTTCCTTTGCCTTGATGATCTTTTCCAGCTGTATCTTAAAAGTTAACAAAGATTTGGCATGTACGGCTTCGGCGGGAAGGCAGTTCCATTGGTTTATAACTCTGTGGGTGAAAAAGCATCTTCCGTTCTCAGTCCTACATTGTGGCTTGTTGAGCTTGAACCCGTTGCTCCATGTTTGTGTTACATCTGATCTTTTCAAGAAATTGTCCGAATCAACATCTTCCAAATTCTTCAGTATTTTAAAAGTTTCAATAGGATCCGTCCTGTTATGTCTGGTTTGCTGTTGTCAGCCCTGTGGCCCTCCACCGTTCCTGATATGAGAGATGACTTAGCTCTGGAATGACTTTTGTTGCCCGGTTATGCACTTTCTCCAGAGCAGCTATGTTCTTCTGAAGATAAAGTCGCCATTCTTGTAAACAGTAATTCAAATGGGGGCGCACCAGAGATTTATATAACGGAATCACTATACCTTATTTTCCTTAAAGTCAAAGGTACGCTTGATTATTTCAAGTTTTTTTTTCACTGCTGCACCTACCAGTGAAACTTTCATTGAGTCGTGAATTTTGACTCCAAAGTCCTTTTTTTCATCAATCCGCTGTAATGTTGCAGCTATTAACTTGGTAGTCGTGAGGTGGGTACATTATATCCACACCACGAAAAGGCACACTGTAGCAAAATTTTATATCAACATATAACTACAATATAAATTGAGAGTTGATTACAGTGGTGAAGATATATGTCTTAAGTACTAATATTGGAGAAGTTACAGAGTTTGAAGCACAAGGTAGGAAACTATGAGGGTTAAATTAGGTGCGTTTTGGTTTGATTTTTGAATAAGGTATAGATTGGACAATTGTTTAATTTATCAGGGAGTGAGTTCCATAGACTGTCATCTTATATTTACATGAAGTGTTTGCACAGATTTAACCTGACTCTGGGGACATCAAACCAACATTAGCAAACCACCTCTAGATACATGGAAGGGGGGGTAGAAATAGCCTAAGCTACTCTATCCCTTTGAGATGTATTTATTGCTTATCTCAATAAACATACTTGAGCTTGAACTTGAACTTGATATAAGGAAGATAAGCTTTAGGCTACACAATGAAACTTCTATAAGCAACTTTACTGCTGCTGCTGCTAATGTCAACTGGAAGACTGAATTATGTAACATAGTGAACATCAACCCAGCAGTGCAAACATTTCTTCAGAAATCTCTGAGCCATTATAACTCCCACTGGCCTATACTAACGAAACAAGTCACAAATAAAAGGTTAAACACTCCATGGCTTACAAAGGGGATACTTAAATATATTAATAAAAACATGACCTTGAGAAGAAGTATAGGTTAGGAGTCTTCTCCAAAGAATTTTCAAAGATTTACTCATCAATGCTGTCTAAAATAATTAGAAGACCCAAAATAAAATACTACGAAAATAAATTCGCCCAAATTAAGGGCAACATTAAGAAAACACGAAGCCTATTTCCCAAATATTGGGATTAAAAAAGATTTTGAATAAAAAAACAATTATCCTATCCAATGACGATGGTGTGCTTTCAGCCTCTGACACTGCTATTGAATTCAATAGGTTCTTTTCAACCATTGGTACATCCCTTGCTCATGATATTCCATCCTCCCTCACTAATATTAAAGACTACCTTACAGGTAACTATCCAAAGTCTCTGTACCTAACTCCTCTGATGTTAATGAGGTAATCCTTTACCTTAAAACTAAGTCAAGCGCCCTTGTTGAGATACCATCTCTAATTTACAAAAAAGCCTCCAGATTTCTAGGTCCTGCCATTGCATTGCTCTTCAACAAGTCACTTGAACTCCAAACTTTTCCAGATATTCTAAAAAGCGAGAGTAACCCCAGTCCACAAATGTGGTGATCTCACTGATATCAACAATTACAGACCTATATCAATTCTACCAATCTTGTAAAAAAATTTGATAAGCTAATCTACAAGCAGCTTTACTCTTATCTAACCAAGCACAATATACTTAGCTCTTGCCAATATGGTTTCAGACCCAATAAAAGCACTAACGATGCACTTATTAGTATGATTAACTTGATACACGCAGCTCTTGATAAAAATGAGTTTCCTGTTGGCTTATTTGTGGACCTGCGTAAGGCTTTTGACACTGTCAACCACCAAAACCTTCTTCTTAAATTACAACATTATGGAGTCAGAGGCCACTCCCAACAATACCTTCAGTCTTACCTTACTGACAGGCTCCAGTATGTTTCTGTGAATAATTCCATTTCTCCTACACTACCCATCAACATCGGTGTTCCTCAGGGCAGCATACTTGGCCCTCTCCTCTTTCTCATTTACATTAATGACCTTCCAAATGCCTCCCAACACCTCAAACCAATCTTATTTGCTGACGACACAACCTTCATTTACTCCAGTCCTTAACCTCTTGCTCTTAATGTCATAGTAAATACTGAATTATATAAAGTCCATCTTTGGCTAACTGCTAACAAACTCACCCTTAACGTTGACAAAACTTTCTATATTTTGTTTGGTAATAAATCCTCTAATGAAATTAATCTAAGAATAAACAATATACAAATTAGTAACAAAGTAGATGGTAAATTCCTTGATGTCCTCATCGATAACAAGCTGAATTTCCAGGGATACATTCTAAATATAGCAAAAAAAGTTTCTAAAACTGTTGGCATTCTTTCTAAGATCAGATATTATGTACCCCGCCCTGCCCTGGTGACTCTCTATTACTCCCTCATCTATCCTTATCTCAACTATGGTATTTGTGCTTGGGGTTCTATTACCCAAAATCATTTACGTCCTCTAATTACTCAACACAAAGCTGCTATTAGGACAATATCCAACTCTGGCCCCAGACAGCGCTCGGTACTCTTACTCAAATCTCTGAATATGTTAGATATTAAGTCACTGCATATCCTTTCTTGTGTACTCTATATATTTAAAACTCTGAACTGTAATGCCAATCCTGACCTTAAAAGCTTCCTAAAAGGTTGTAACAGAACCCATGAGCACCACACCAGAAACAAATACAGTTTTGATATTCCAAGAGTACGACTTAATCAAACTAGAAATGCTCTACAAATCAAGGGACCCAGAATGTGGAATGACCTTCCCAATCACGTTAAAGACTGTACCTCTCTCAACCAGTTTAAGATACAAACTAAGCACTACCTAATTAACTCCAAGTAACCTACCTTACCCCTATAATGTCAACCCATATCTGTTATATTTAAACAATGCTGTTTGTTGACCAACTTGTATAATTGCTATTTTCTGCGTGTTCCCCCCTTTTTTATTTTTTATTTTTGTCAACACAATTTATACTTTAAGCTCAATTACTATTAAGTTTTAGTCTGTTTCGCCCCCCCCCCTCACCTTGCCCAAAACGCTATGCATATGTACTAGCTCATTCTTTAAATCCAACATTATGTTTGCAACTCATCCTCAATGTATGTATCTTTACCTGAATAAAAAATCTAAAACTAAAATCTAAATACTCATATTTTGCTTTAGTTTAAATTAAACCTGAACCATTACTAAGGCAAAAGAATATTTGCTAGTTAGAAAGCAATTATGGAGTCCTTTGATAACACCAGCGGTTGATACGCCTTAAGCCTAACACCAAAAAGGCTGTGTACGAGGCTTTAAATTACCAGCCGGTCCCACTATACCAAATAACATTCAAAGTACTTGATCAAATAACCAAGGAGCTGAAAAATCCCATCAGGCACACTTGATATAGTTCTATCACACGGCCACTCATAATAAATGAACTAAACTAAAAAAAACTCCTACATTATCACAAATTATTTTATATTATTATTATTCTCACAAGAATGGCGCATAAAGCTGGAGAAACTGAAAAAAAACTAAACTGGATAAGAGAATATCTAACGGAAAATAAATAATGGGGGACATGATCACAACATACAAAATACTGAGTGGAATTCACATGGTGGATATGATCAGCTTCTTTAACGTGAGAAAAAGTAGGACAAACGGACACAGGTGTTAGCTCAAAAGACAATTGAATCGAAGAAATGTATGGAAGTTTTCGTACCCTGTACGCGGATGGTTGACAAGTGGAATACATTCAAAGGAGTTGTAGAAGCCACCTCCATCCATAATTTTAGATTCAACAAAAAATTTGAACATCAGGATATAGTACAATTCACTGATAAGCACGTACAGGCAACTGACAGACAGCTGATAGTAATACACATGACACTAACACAGCTAACGCTAATAAAGCTGACACTAACACAGCTGTGGTAATAAACATACGGTTGAGAGGCGGGACCAAAGAGCCAGAACTCAACCCCAGCAAGCACAACTAGGTGAGTCCATAGAGGACGGGACACAACCAAAGAAAACCACTTTCCTAAAGACAATTACAGAAAACGACGCAAGATGGTAAACATAAATAAAATATCATCAGCAGTAGCACACTGCTAGGGCTCTATGCTAGGAGCCCTCTAGTGTGGCTCCTAGCATGGAGCCCTCTTGTGTGACTGCTAACATGGAGCCCTCTTGTGTGACTCCTAGCATGGAGCCCTCTAGTGTGGCTCCTAGCATGGAGCCCTCTAGTGTGGCTCCTAGCATGGAGCCCTCTTGTGTGACTCCTAGCATGGAGCCCTCTAGTGTGACTCCTAGAATGGAGCCCTCTAGTGTGGCTCCTAGCATGGGGCCCTCTTGTGTGACTCCTAGCATGGAGCCCTCTAGTGCGGCTCCTAGCATGGAGCCCTCTTGTGTATGCCCTAGCATGGTGCCCTCTTGTGTGACTCCTAGCATGGAGCCCTCTAGTGTGGCTCCTAGTATGGGGCCCTCTTGTGTATGCCCTAGCATGGAGCCCTCTAGTGTGGCTCCTAGCATGGAGCCCTCTAGTGTGGCTCCTAGCATGAAGCCCTCTAGTGTGACTCCTAGCATGGAGCCCTCTAGTGTGACTCCTAGCATGGAGCCCCTCATAGTGTGGCTCCTAGCATGGAGCCCCTTATAGTGTGGCTCCTAGCATGGAGCCCCTTATAGTGTGGCTCCTAGCATGGAGCCCCTTATAGTGTGGCTCCTAGCATGGAGCCCCTTATAGTGTGGCTCCTAGCATGGAGCCCTCTAGTGTGGCTCCTAGCATGGAGCCCTCTAGTGTGGCTCCTAGCATGCAGCCCTCTAGTGTGACTCCTAGCATGGAGCCCTCTTGTGTGGCTCCTAGCATGAAGCCCTCTAGTGTGACTCCTAGCATGGAGCCCTCTAGAATGGCTCCTAGCATGCAGCCCTCTAGTGTGACTCCTAGCATGCAGCCCTCTAGTGTGGCTCCTAGCATGAAGCCCTCTAGTGTGACTCCTAGCATGGAGTCCTCTAGAATGGCTCCTAGCATGAAGTCCTCTAGAGTGGCTCCTAGCACGAATCCCACTTTACTAGCTAATATCCGACCCTCTGTGTCCCTATCAGCCTACATGTCAACCACCACCACCATATAGCAGCCTACATGTCAACCATCACCACTATATAGCAGCCTACATGTCAACCACCACCACCATATAGCAGCCTACATGTCAACCATCACCATATAGCAGCCTACATGTCAACCATCACCATATAGCAGCCTACATGTCAACCATCACCATATAGCAGCCTACATGTCAACCACCACCACTATATAGCAGCCTACATGTCAACCACCATCACCATATAGCAGCCTACATGTCAACCACCACCATATAGCAGCCTACATGTCAACCACCACCACCATATAGCAGCCTACATGTCAACCACCACCACCATATAGCAGCCTACATGTCAACCACCACCACCATATAGCAGCCTACATGTCAACCACCACCACCATATAGCAGCCTACATGTCAACCACCACCACCATATAGCAGCCTACATGTCAACCACCACCATATAGCAGCCTACATATCAACCACCACCACCATATAGCAGCCTACATGTCAACCACCACCACCATATAGCAGCCTACATGTCAACCACCACCAGCCACAGCACGCCACACCATCCGTGCTGAGTCAGTGTAATCATCCTACACCACAGGTCTGCAGAAATTGTTTGTCAACACCAACCCCTGCAACAGCTCCCTCCTTCAATACCCTCCTAACACAGCTTCTAAAACAGATCCTGCAATAGCCCCCCCTTCAACACTTTCTGTATATTACTACGAGACAATTTATAAAAATAGTCAGCACACATGCACGAACAGGAAACTTTTTTATGTAAATACTGCAAGGAAAGTCTTTTGTAGTCTTTTATAAGCCTCTGTGAAAGCAAGAACTACGAATTTAACAATGTTAGAAAGGCAAGCATGGAAATTTCACCTTCAAAAAGACATCCGCTTTGGAGAAAGTTCAAAAAGTTAAACACCGGGCGCCAAAAATAATTCGAGAACTAAGTCGACTCTGATACCAGGAACGGCTGAGGGACACGGGACTAACAACAGTCCCAACTCGTTATCACAGGGCTGATATCGAACAAGTTGGAGGATATTAATCCAAACCAGTTTTTTAAAATGTCCGGTGTAACACAAACAAGGATTCAGGCACAACAAGCCACACTGTAGGACAGAAAACAGATGTTTTTCCACCAAAAGATTTATAAACCCATGGAACAGCCTACCCACGTAATCCAAATATAACACATTTCCAGGAACAATATCTAAGACAAACTACCGGCTTCCTGTCCCTGTCGAGGCTACTAAAGAGATAGTAGCTCGCAGGTAAATTCATGTAAATATGAAATAGCTAAATTGATAGGTAGAAAATGAAATATTTACCATGAATCCCAGGAGAAGGAGAGGTACTGGATGGAAGTTAAAGGCAGTGGAGCCATAGACATGTTACTTTAGTACAACAATCGCAAGACAATGTAAGAAACTAACCAAGGAAGCATGGGGGGAAGCCTAATCTACCCTCAATTTAAAATTACATATGATATATGTAGGGACGGAGTCATTGTATTAGATGACAGGCATCTGGAAAGGCGGGGTTCAAGAGCTAAAGCACTCTCCTACGGGCACAAATATAGGTCTGCATACAGACATGACCCCTGACACAACTTACAGCTCTGTGAACCATGGCAAAGTGACCTAAGTCTCGAACACATTCCATGTTCTACTGAACCTAACTGCCACTTGGGGCAAAAATCACTGAAGCCTAATGTGAAGAACAGGAAGCGAAAGGAATTATCAGGAGAAAGCGCCAAGCCATTACTACTATATAGTTTTATAAATAAAATAAATAAATATGTTTATTCAGGTAAGGTACATACATACATACAAGTGATGTTACATTAATGGATTGATATATAGATAGAGCTAGTACATACAATGCCTAAAGCCACTATTACGCAATGCCTTTCGGGCAAGAAATTATTTTTATGTGTATTTATATATACAAGAGTTGTTACATTCTTGTAGAGCCACTAGCACGCATAACGTTTCGGGCCGCTCCTTAATCCTAAATCGTTTAACAACCAGGTACCCATTTTACTGCTGGGTAAACAGAGGCTACAGTTAAGAATTGGCGCCCAGTAAATCCTCCCCGGTTAGGATACGAACCCAGGACAAAGCGCGCGAAACGCCAGGCGAGGGTCTTACCACTACGCCACGGGGACTGAAATATAGTGTATGTAGCACTATATTACAGGGACATTACGACACTGAAGGCAGAGAGACTAGGACAGGGACAGGGAACATGGAATATGAGACCTAAGATGCTATCTTGAGTTATCTTGAGATGATTTCGGGGCTTTTTTTTTTTTTTTTAGTGTCCCCGCGGCCCGGTCCTCGACCAGGCCTCCACCCCCAGGAAGCAGCCCGTGACAGCTGACTAACACCCAGGTACCTATTTTACTGCTAGGTAACAGGGGCATAGGGTGAAAGAAACGCTGCCCATTGTTTCTCGCCGGCGCCTGGGATCGAACCCAGGACCACAGGATCACAAGTCCAGCATGCTGTCCACTCGGCTCCTCCTCCCTACAAGTGATGTATATCTGAGCCAGAATATGTCCGGGGGAAAAAAATAAGGCCAGGGAATTAAGACAATGAGGAAACATAATTAAGAGGGTACAGGGAGCATGAACCAACCATTACAGGGAACCCGGGTATAAATGTATGCTTTTGAAGTATATCTTCAAAAGCAGAATATTAATACATCCCAATTCACCATAGCTCACTGAAGGATAGGGACAACAACAGATGCACAACAGGCTAACATGAGAATTCCCTTTAGAAACCTGCGTAAGGAATCATTTAGAACCTCGTATAGCACATATATGAGACCAATCCTGAAGTATGCAGCTCCAGCATAGAGTTATATACATCTTGTATATATCAAGGTAAGTTTTTTCAGTGTCAGGGTAGTTAACAAATGGAACGCATTAGGCAGTGATGTGGTGGAGGCTGACTCCATACACAATATCAAATGTAGATATGATAAGAGCCCAGTAGGCTCAGGAACCTGTACACCAATAGAATGACAGTTTACTGAGAGGCGGGACTAAAGAGCCGAGCCTCAACCCCCACAAGACAAGTGAGTACAACTGACATTGACAAAGCCGCCATTAACACAGGTGAGACAGAACAAACAGATGACTAACAACCTGTCCTAAGTAGGGTATGGTCGTTTCGGACACGAGATGAGATAATTCGACTAAGCTCGTTTCCTGTTTATTACAACCGTGTATATTGCTATGCTAGGATGTATTAGCTTAGGTTGGGCTGTATTTCGCTCGGTTGGGTTGGGTTAGGTTAAGTTGAGCTGGGTTAAGTTAGGTAGGTTTCAAAATCCATTGTCGAACCGTCCTGTATACGATGTGACTCTTATTCGTCCTGAGTGCGTAATTCAATTTCTTTCTGCGTAATATAATCAAATGTTCATTTTCCACCTCCATCCGTTATGTCTTTATCACCGTATACAAACCATATAAAATAACAATGGCGATATAATAAAAACAAACAATTTAGCAATGACTTACAACGCGCTTACACAATAGTAATATTGTGTCTATAGTATAGTAGTAGAAGGCTAGTAAAAGTAGAATAGTAGTCTTGTAATATACAAAATGGTATAGTAATACCTTCTTGTATATATATACATATATAAATAAATAATATATTTATGCAGAACATATATTTTTTTTGTATTGATATAACTCCTGAATAACGTGTTGGGCCGTGCCACAGGTTGGGGTACGTCTGCGGACATTTAAATTTCCCACCAATCACCACCTTGCTCACTAGATTTGCAAATTAAATCTATGGTTTCGTCAATTTAAAACACCCTTCGCCGCGACCAAACACCCCAAAAATAAATGGCCTCATAAAATTGGAGTTCGATCTTTATTTGAAAATGTAAATTTGACATTAAACCATTAAAAGGGAGCCGTAGCGAGTAATTAGTAACCGGGACCTGCATTTGAACGGACCAATCAGCGTCCGCCTTCTCCATGTTATAATTTCCAGCCAGGCGGCGGAGGGCGACACCAGACAAAGACATCACACCGCGTCGACCAGGTTTGGCACCTTTCTCCTCCGCTTTTCTCCTCTTTAACGCCTCTTTGCTGTGGCTCTTGTGCCCGTAAAGCCTCTTAGAGGGGTGTAAGCAGCGGCGGCCGGCGCTCTACTGGTTGGGAATGGCGATAGAGGGAGATGTTTTTCCACGCGATTGCCATGTGGTGGCAATGGCGACCGGCCAGGGGGGGAATGTTTTATGTCTTGGGGTGTTGTGTGTTGTGTGGTGGGAGGTGGGGTGGGGCTGCCTGCAGGTGGTGTGTGGCGCGGGTGGTGGTGGTGTGGAGGGGGGCGCTCTTGTGCGCGGTATTTTATTGACTTGTGGGGGGCGCCCCCCCCCCTTATGTGGGTGTCCTGTGTGGTGTGGGGGGCTCTCTTCCCCCTTCTGTGGGTGTCCTGTGTGGTGTGGGGGGCTCTCTTCCCCCTTCTGTGGGTGTCCTGTGTGGTGTGGGGGGCTCTCTTTCCCCCTTCTGTGGGTGTCCTGTGTGGTGTGGGGGGCTCTCTTCCCCCTTCTGTGGGTGTCCTGTGTGGTGTGGGGGGCTCTCTTCCCCCTTCTGTGGGTGTCCTGTGTGGTGTGGGGGGCTCTCTTTCCCCCTTCTGTGGGTGTCCTGTGTGGTGTGGGGGGCTCTCTTCCCCCTTCTGTGGGGGGCTCTTCCCCCTTCTGTGGGGGGCTCTTCCCCCCCCTTCTGTGGGTGTCCTGTGTGGTGTGGGGGGCTCTTCCCCCCCCCCTTTTTGTGGATGTCCTTTTTGGTGGGGGGCTCTTGTCGCTCTCTGCAGGTGTCCTGTGTGGTGGGTGGGCTCTTCCCCCCTCAATGGGTGTCCTGTGTGGTGGGGGGGGGCTCTTCCCCCCTTTCTGCGTGTGTCCTGTGTGGTGGAGCAACCATTTAGTTGTAATTCTAAAATTCATAATTTTTTATGGCAAAAAACGTTATTTAAAGTCCGCTATTTGGAACAACTTCCAGGTAGCACGGGCTATGGTGAGCCCGTAAAAAAAAAAATTCACAGCCACAACATCCTCTCGTATGACCAAAACTGAACCATGGAACTAAAAAAAATCCGACATTTGTGCGTGTCGGAAATGTGAACACAGTCAAAGAAATCTCTAGCATTTATCGATGCCCATTTCTAGTAGGTAAATTTGTTCTTAATCAGTTTTGGCTGCATTTTATCGTTCCTACAATTTCCTGCTTTTAAAATAGTCGAACGTTTTTTTGTAGCAAGTTTCTGATCTCGGTAAATCTGTCTTGCCCAACAGATAAGCTATTTATTCATTATTCCCCAAAGTTCATGCAATTATTAGAGTATAGAATAAGCATAGTTCCACTTTAGTCATTTACAATATCTTTTTTTATTTTTATTTTTTACTGCAGTGTAGTGGTTTCCGACTTATTTGTTAATGGATTTTTATTCCATTTTTCTTTATGGTCTCTCTCCTGTGCCCAGTACAGCAATGCCCTCTTCTTGTAGGGTCGGTGTTCCAGCTCCAATGGTACAAATGGTTGGTCACAATTCCTTGTGCCCGATCATATCCCTTTAATCAGTTATCCTGTGTTTGTAACTTTTCCATGTGGTATAGTCTTACCAGGCTGCTGCTTTCTACTGGTAATTTCCTTCTGAAGGTTTGGGTGAAGTTTTCTCTAGTTTTGGTATGTGCTTTTTGAATGATTATAGTTTTAAAGCTTATTATAAATGACTTCCCTCGGACTTTTCCAGTAAAATTCAAAAAAACTTGTTAAACAATTTTTTTTAAGTTTTTATCTTTTGCTAATTTCTCATAATTAAAAGCATGGCATTTAATATGTAATACAACGTGGTTAATCTCGGAGGCAGATAATATAGGTAAAGATTTGAAAGTTTTTGAAGTGGAAAAAACTGTATAAAGAAACTGTGATATCCAGTTTAGAGTGTTGTTATCTGAGTATCTGTGGCTGGGATGAAGTTGCATAAATTCTTGGCTTCATTTTTTTTTTTAGTTCATATATTATGCACCCCATACCCATCTTGTGCGTGGTAGTGGAATGGGTTACAGAGGCACATAATGGGCTCAGGGACTGAACTCCACAATTCATTTAGCTAAGCAAGTTACTATCTTGATGAGCTAGTTACAAAATTCAATATAAGTCGTCACATCAACAATGGGTTCGAGATCGACACCACAAGTACTGTTTCTAAATTATGCAACTGACATATGTGGAGAGCTAGTGTCACAGTTGATATGTTTGTCCTGCACCCCCCCCCCCCCATCCAGTGGGCAGCGGTGGATAGGTTACAATCACTCGGTTACTACCTACAGTTAGCAAACTGGGAATATTTTATTAATTTGAATGGTAACCTGTGGTTTAAGATCTTTACCTCCATTTTAGAGTAAACAGCAAGTGACATGGTATAAGGTGGGAGTTTGCATGAGGAAGTTAGAGCTCGTTTAGAAAATAGTTACTTTTTTTCTGGTAAGAAATTTGGCCTTGTCAAATGTTCCGGTAACTAAAATGGGTAACATTAATAATCTCTTGTGATTCAGATAACCAGTCTCCGTGGTGTGGTGGTAAGACACTCGCCTGGCGTTCCGCGAGCGCTTTGTCATGGGTTCGTATCCTGGCCGGGGAGGATTTACTGGGCGCAAATCCTTAACTGTAGCCTCTTTAACTCGACAGTAAAATGTGTACTTGGTTGTAACAACAATTCTTCGCGGCGGGGATCGTATTCCAGGGTTTCTGCCCGAAACGCTATGTGTACTAGTGGCTGTACAAGAATGTAACAACTCTTGTATATATCTCAAAATAAAAATATAAAATGCCATTAGTGTGATTGTGAACCTGAGGTGGTTGAACTTGACTAGTTCCATCGTACACTTGGTACTAATCACACGAGGATGGTGAGAAAGATTAAGCTTCAAGGTGGCATATTACGAGATTTGGAAATGTTTTTGCTAGTTATATATAAGAAGGGCTGCAACTGTTCTACATTTCAGTATTGCACCCTGAATGGAAAGGGAGTTTTTTTTTTTTTTTTTTTTTCCTCTTCTCCTCTCTCCCCTCAATGGATTTTACATTTTCAATCTACTTCTACCACAAGATTCAAATGACATAATTTGACACTCATATCATATTAGCATATAATAAAGAATTTTTATTAAAAGGATTATCCAAAATGTTTAGTTTTACTAATGCAAGTAGTCAAAGTTCTCTAAAAATGCATGCCAATATTTCATGTTTGCAAATATTTATATATTTATAAAATCAATAAATGAACTTGGTAATAAAGTGCTCTATAAATGTTGATGTAAATTTCATGTAAATTGAAAAAAAAAAAAAAATTACTTGCCCATAAATAAGATCAAAGATTCTGCCGCCTATGGATGAAATTGACTTCAACTATTTTCCTCCAAAATTTGTATCCTTACAGATAGGCTTGCGTTCTGTAAGGTGTTTCATGTTAGTCGGCTGATAAAAAAATATTAGTTTTTTCATAAAACTGAATATTAAAATACTTTATTATATGCTATTGTGATACACGATATAAATTGACACTTTTTTGATAATTTTTGACAATTTTGGAAAAAAAATTTGCAAATTCAATTTTTTTTCTCCCTTCCTATTTGTTATGATGCCGAGACTTGAACCAAATCAAATGTTGTATACACATTAGTGTTATATCAAATGTTATATACAATTAGTCGGTTCAATTGAAATCGAACCAGTTTTCATTTCACATTTTTCCATAATATACCTCCTTTAGATGGAGAGGTTTTTAAAATAGTACTAGTACATATATTGAATTCGTTTCTCTTCCCACAACTAGTCTAAGCATCTTTGGTGCCACAATGAAAATCTGGTGCTACAATATTTTTATTTTATTTTTTTTCTCTAATCATTTACTTTTGAAAGACAAATTACCTAATTAAATTTTTAGTACACAGTTAAGAATGCCATGTTAATATCTTTAAATTTTCTTGCAGGTTCCCAAGTAAATATTGAGCTAGAAACAAAGCTCGACTAGAAAGCATTGGTGTCGTAAGTGTTGCCAGGTGGCGCTCGCTGTCCAAGTTAAACTGTCACTTGTAAATCGCTAGCCTGGAGTCCTCCAGCAGAATGCCAGCACCGGCTGTTGCCCGTGATAGCAGCCCTGGCCCTAGCCGCATGAAAAGCTTTAAAAATGCGGGCAAAGATATGGAGGTAAGTGTGTGTGTGTGTGGGGAAAGTTTTGGGGATGGGCGACTAATTTATGTTTTCAAGAGTTTTAGAAAATTGATATTGTAATTTGCTGTAAAGTTTTGGTAATATTAGCTTAATAATGCATGTAGTAACATTGAATTTTTAAAACCAATCCACAGGAGATGCGCCGTCGGCGACAAGAGACCAGCATCGAGTTACGGAAGGCTAAAAAGGATGACCAGTTGCTGAAGAGAAGAAATGTCTCTCTTGATGATCCAACCTCTCCTCTCCAGGAACAGAATACCACGGTAATAATTATTAGGCACAGGCTGAGGGGATATCTTGCTTTATCAATTAGTGCTAAATTATAATTGACATGGTAAAGTTTTTTCATTATTTCTAGTACTAAATTTTTGTAAGATTGTAAGGTTGAGTGCACAAGTGTTTTTCTGGCTTGTGCTTAGTTTGTCATGCTGCAAGGTTGTCTGAAGGTCTGCATATTGGTGATAAAAGGTGCTGATTTAACCAAAGTGCAGCTTTATAATGTTTTACTGAGTTACCATTACTTCGAAAGTATTTTTGGTTGCGGTTCTCCCAGTCCTGGCCACTTGTGTGAACATGTCTGTGTTGGGCAGAAAATTGAATTTTGAGTGTGCCTAGTTTCATATTTTCCTGGTACACTATATCTTCAAAAAATGAAGTTGCTTGTTAATATAATTTTCCTGATGTAGGGAGACTTTGGTTAGATTTCAATGGCAGGGAAATATAGGTCTGTCAGTAATGTTTTGTATGACATTTGAAAATTTCTTTTCAAATGGTAACTGTATTGTATTTTCAAGTGGTAACTGTATTACCACTTTCCACATACCTTATTTTGTCTAGGGTGGTGCCTCCACACCTTGGTGGAAACCTTAGGATTGTCAAATTTGTTTACTAGAAATTGTAATCCAAAAAATAGTTGGCATTCTCTTTTTTTTTTTTTTTTTTTTTTTTTTTTTTTTTTTTAGCAACTTATTAGACATTAAGAGTTTTATGATCTGACATTTGACTTTTCTTTTGTAGGGTCCTGTGATGAGTCTTGAGGAAATTATCAATGGCATTATTAGTACAGATAGCAGTAGACAAGTAATCGCTACACAGGCGGCAAGAAAGATGCTCTCTCGAGAACGCAACCCTCCCATAGATGCTATTATAGAAGCTGGCATGGTTAATCCTCTTGTACAATTCCTGGAAAGAGCAGACAAGTAAGTACTTTAAGGACCCGATGGTTGTGTTGTCGTGCTTAAATGATGAGTAACCTTGCACATGCGCGTCATCTGAAGGTATATAATTCTGTTGCTCCCCTGTCCTTGCATGTTCTATGCTGGATGTGGTGGTGCACAGGCTTGCCAATTCTGATTATAATGTGCATCTGATAAATATATTTCTGATTATTTGTTTGAATTTTGTATGGTGGTGATAATGATTTGATTTGTTGCAGCCCTGCTCTGCAGTTTGAAGCAGCCTGGGCGCTGACTAACATTGCTTCTGGCACATCACAACAAACTCAGGCTGTCGCAGGTAGGAATACTTGTTAGTTTTGTCATCCTTTATCTTTCCCAGTAGTTCTGAAATTTAAAGATTTATTAAGACTGCAGATTTATTAAGACTTGCAGAGAGCAAGCGTCTTCAATGAATCAAACAAAAAAATACATAACTTAGGACTACTTTTAATATATATATTACTATCATGCTCAGCCAATTTGGTTGAATGGTGGGGGGGGGGGTCTTGCAAATTTTAATTGGTGTTAATGTTATTGATGGGCTAGTATTTGTTATATTTGAGTCAAAGATCTACACTAGAAATTTGACTAATGGATAAAGCTGTGTAGATGGTTTTGTGAGGTACAGTAAAGGTTTTGCCATGCTAATTAGGCCCCACTATCTTGGCCTGATGTCCATCTGCTCTGGCCTCTGTCTCGTTCTCGGTTTCGTGTCCTGTATTTTTCCTTTCGTTGTTTTCACCCTAACTTGTCCTGGTCGGTGAACACCCAGCTGTATCTTCCCCCATACCTCTTACCTTCTCTTCTGTACAGTATATACTTGACTTGACTTTGGAAGGCATCCTTCACTGGTATTTGTCAATGTTGAACCTTCCCATGCCTACAGTTGTCACATTTACCTGCACTTTGCAGAGAATTCCTTTAAATTCCTCCTAGCCTCTCTGTCTTGTGGGGGGCCTCCCTGATTATTATAATGTTCATTTTTTGTTGTAGCTCCAACGGCTACAACAATTTCACTAGTTCTTTTATCTTGCACAAGATTAGACTAAAAGGGGTTCACAACGGCTTTGTTGGCGCTCCAGTAAACGGATCACATTTACACAAATCTTGGCCACCATTCCTAAGTGGGAAGGTCTCTGTATTGAGCAACCTGGGGCACGCACGTCCGCAGCTCAGTGTTAATACGAGAGTGCCGCAGACTTTGACGTCATGGGGCTAATGGTGTGGGCAAGCGTGCGGTGACGCCTAAATGTGTACTAGTTTGTTTTCTCGCCTTAATTCTTGTGCTACGTCATTCGTTATGGTATCATTGTGTTTGCAATTAAATTCCCTGCAGATGTATATGCATATAATGTCCAAAAGCCTGGTGAGACTCCCCACAGCAAGCCTAAAATTACCCGTGAACGAGCACCAATTTGCACACCACAACCTAATGCGTATACTCGTTCAGTTTGATGGCATCAATTTTCATGTTACATCGCTCATTTTGGTATCAAATTGTTTGCAATATAAAGGCGTGCATTTTAAAACTAGTCCCATAATAATAGCACAATAAAATGAATTTTAACATTTTAAAATTTAGATCCAAAAACGCATTTATAATCTTGAAAGTGTTCTGACATAAAGTTTCGTGTTAAATCTTTCATTTTGGTATCAAATTGTGCGCATTCTAAAGGTGCTCATTTTGAAACTATCCAGAGGTCGATGGGATAAAAAAATGAATTTTATACAAATATTTTTGTAGTGGACACAGTCCTGTCCACAGCTAGGACTCGAGAGAGAGAGAGAGAGAGAGAGAGAGAGAGAAAAAAAAATGGATGTGATCGGTGTCCAAAGTGAGCGATAATGTTAACATTATTGGAGGGAAAAGTCTGCATTATTTTTGTG
Organism: Procambarus clarkii; assembly: GCF_040958095.1. Classification (NCBI taxonomy): domain Eukaryota; kingdom Metazoa; phylum Arthropoda; class Malacostraca; order Decapoda; family Cambaridae; genus Procambarus; species Procambarus clarkii. The sequence goes on along the minus strand of NC_091234.1, from coordinate 21,138,513 downwards.
CACTGTGCTGTTAATAGCTGTGCCTCCAAGGAGCAAATTTTACTGAACTACAAAATTTCCTGTTTGGGTCAGTGATATAAAAATTGTACATTTAATGTATTATTGCCTTGTTTTGCAATAATTTATAATTTTTCCAAGCTTTTTTATTTTGGCTTCCTTAAACAAAGCAAATCTTGGTAAGAGTAGTGTAGACTAATTATAAGGCACTGAGGAGCCCCTATATAAGTGTACAAGTTAGAGGAGAAGTAGACAGTTTGAAAAACGACATTGCTGCTCTTATTAGGCTTTTTAATAAACCAGAAAAACTAATCTTGGTACTAAGGCGCTGCGGGTGGAGTCCTCTCGTCGTTGTCTAGTAATATCTGGCAGAGAACTATTTGGATTGGGTAGTTATGCTCGGGGGAAGTAATAGTTTGAGATGGCTTGCTTTATATAAAATGTGTCTTGTATATATGGCTTGTAATGTTTGTGCTGTTCAGTATTCTACTAACTTCACTTGGCCATAAGCGATATGACCCCTTCAATATACTTGTGGATAATATTTCCTTGTAATTTTACTTCTATATATTTTGCTGTAGTCATACACGAAAAGGTGTAAATGTGGTAATGTGTGTAATCTTCAAACTGCACGGTGGGAAGTGAAGAAACAAGGTTCAGTCGTGGACCATTATCACAACTTTATAGTCTTTCAGGGTTGACTGAAACTGTCATTTCTTCTATTTCTGATGGGTAGTTTAGATATCCATAGTATGTAAAAGTCTATGTATACTGAACCAATGAGTACGTAATATTTCATAGGTTTAATATTTACAATATAAATGTGCCTCAATGCATTAACCCTTACACTGCTCAGGGGTCCTTGGGACATTTACACCCCTGTGTGCAAGAAAAAAAAATAAAAAAAAATTTAATCTTCTAAACATGTTAATTTGTCCCCCCTGAACACGGAAAAAATAAAACAAAAATAGGTGACATATTTTGGGCACAATTGACCGAGGAAGTCTGGCAAAAAGTGGGCGTTGACAGCGGTCGTCAGACCCGGTCAGCGTCACCCGTGCGACAGATGGGAGTTGCCACAAAGATATCATTACCTAATTGTTTCAATGTCTCCGATTTATTTTTTCTTAGTTTTTTTGCAGTAATATTATTCAATAGTGTGTGTTGTAATATATTTATATAATAAAAGTGGTGAATAATTGCTATACTCAAAAGTATGATGTGCATATTAGTGATTCAATTATGTTTATAAAACGATAAACAAATAGTTTTGCTGCTATTACTCTATACACAGGTTATATATAAGTATCTGCATGTTTTGGTCACAATAACGAACCACTAAGTTGGTATTGAGAATCGAAAAGCAACGAAGAGTTACCGCCACACACCAGCCAGCCACTCGCTGCCACTCCCTCAACACACGCACTAAACTTTCTCCCCCAACAATACCATTTGTGGTGTTATTACACTATATACAGACGTTATATATAAGTATGTATATATTTTGTTCACCGCAACTGTACAGCTAAGCTGATATAGTTAGTTCAGGCACTAAGAGTCGTCGCTATACACAGATGGCGGCTGGCGGCTCCCTCACTCTTTCAAGGTCACACGCACTAAACTTTCTCCCCCAACAATACCTTTTGCAGTGTTATTACCCTATATACACATTATATATAAATATCTACATGTTTTATGCACCGTAACTGTACACCTAAGCTTGTAGTGCGCCCAAAGAGCATAGTGGCCACCCTCTAAACAGCTAGACAAATCGTGCAGACGACGTCACCTCCGTCACCCATATGGCTCCTCCCAGCATAATCCTTTTGCTGTTATTACACTAATACACACATTATATAATGTAATACACATTAAATGTAAGTATCTACATTTGTGTTCATCATAGAGAACCACTGACCTGGTATGGTGAATGCAAACAATAACAGCTAGCCACACAGTCAGTAAACGATGCTGTCTCCCTCCATCTCTCAGCATCACTCCTCCCACAGCGCTAATTATTACAACAATCCTGCTATTATCACAACCCTAGTTATTTATCAGTCATTGGTCATCTGTAATATTGTCATCGCTAAATAATAAAAATTATATATTTATTGACATTTTTCGGCGATGCTGTGGTCACAAGCTGAACATCAATGCTGTCCGCTCATGCTGCGTGCGCCGGCCTTGGTTGCTCCAACAGTACTGTGCCTCTCACACCTGAGAATATTGCCCACGATTTTTTTTTTAAATGGCATCTGTTTACAAGAGCCCTGAGGAAGCTACTGTGAACCCCGTGTAGCCGTGGGCCATTTGAATCAGGCCTGGCACCCTATGGCGTATATATACGCCATGCGCACCATGGGACATGTTACTCGGGGCGTATATATACGCCATGCGCAGTTTAAGGGTTAAAACTAGGACCAAATTGATTAATAAATCATTGTATAAAATAAAGTAAGCAGTAGAAGAAAAGGCTAGTGTTCATGGAGAATGTACATATCCATTACTGTATTCTGAGGCTATTGGTCCCTAAATTTGCACTTTTGTATAAATTGTATTGTAAAAATATATTTTCAGCTTCGGGTGCAGTAATCTCATTTGTGAAGCTGCTAAGATCGCCACATACTAATGTAGCTGAGCAAGCAGTATGGGCACTTGGAAATATTGCTGGTGATGGACCTGAACTAAGAGACTTCGTTATCAAAGCTGGAATTGTGAAACCTCTTCTTGAACTCATAAAGCCAGAAACAGAGGTAATTGACACATTTTTTGGTAAATTAGGAAAGACTATGAGAATTTGTCACTCTTAAATACTGTGGTATGTAGTTGTAATATTGAATGGCAAACAAAAAATTAAATCTTAGTATTCTCTATTCTTAACTGAAATGAGATCTGGGCTTGAAGAGCAATTTAAAACTTTTTGTACATTTTGGTAGACCTCGGTTTCACTGGTAAGTTGTAGCTGATCAGATACATGTTTGTGAACTGAAAATGGAACTTTACCTTGTGGTTACCTTGCGATGATTTCTGGGCTCAACGTCCCCCCGTGGCCCGTTCGTCGACCAGACCTCCTGGTTTGTTGGATGCAGCTGCTCGCAGTCTGAAGTATGAATCACAGCCTGGTCGATCAGGTGTCATTTGGTGTTTATAAAGTTCTCTTGAACACTTGAGGGGTTGGCCATTTGTGCCCCTTGTGTAGTGGAAAGGTGTTGGAACAGTCTCTGGCCTCTAATGTTGGAGTTCTGAGTACCTATTGTCCCTCTGCTCTTCAACGGGGGTATTCTGCACATCCTGCCATGCCTTCTGGTCTTGTGGGGTGTTGCTGAAAACAGTTGTACAGATTCCTCAGTATTTCAACCATTTCTTTGTCATCTGTGGAAGGTCCATCTCCCTTCTGCAGGGGCCCAATACCAGATGTAGTCTTTACTTTGAATATTTTCAAAATATAGGAGAAATATTTGATTTCTTTCACCGATGGCCTTTTGTGGTGTCGTTGATTTTTTTATTCTTGTTTTTAGTTTGATCGTTTCTATTACTCTACCTAGCCGCCTTTGTTATGAGATATGGTGTGACTCGAGGTGCTCCGGGATTTGTTTTACTTATGAAGGGAATGCCAAACCCTTTCCAATCTGCATTTCTTTGTCAATTTCTTAGGGGTATGCAGTTTGAACTAATTTTTTTCCAGGCACTGGTTCAGGTTTGCATTTTCCAGTTCTTCCCAGCTTATTTCTGTGAGGTCTTCTGTTTATTTGCTCACAATTCTGTTCATTAAAATTTAATTTGGTGAATTCCCCTTCTCTGGGGTTTGGGACTGGTTTTGCAGGTCTATTGAGGTTCTGACAAGCATGGAGGGAATAAAGTTGTGATCTGAATAACCAGTATTTGTAATCATAATTTGTTCCTGATCATTTCGTTATTATTAGTGAAAATGGGGTTCGGCATTTTTTTTTTTATTAAAGGCAAATCTGTTGCACATCCATAGTAGGTTATTTGTTTGTGACATCATTTAGGCTACTTCCTGGTATTGTTTCAGATATTATTGTTAGCTAGGTTCTTCCATTTCAGGTGCCGTAGGTTGTCGTACCCAAGCAAGATGTTTTGGGACTGGATTTGAGCTTTCACACTGTCATTAGTTGATCTTTAAACTGCTGAGGATTTGCCGCAGGTGACATATAAACAAGGACAATAACTACATTTAGGATCTTGTTGACCAGACCGCACACTAGGTGAAGGGACGACGACGTTTCGGTCCGTCCTGGACCATTCTCAGGTCGATAGTTTCTCAAGCCGATCGATCGACTTGCGAATGGTCCAGGATGGACCAAAACGTCGTCGTCCCTTCACCTACTAGTGTGGTCTGGTCAACATACTTCAGCCACGTTATTGTGACTCCTCGTCTGCATTTAGGATCTTGTTTATCAGTACTTCCACTATATAGTTTGTAGTGTTCAGCAGCTCAGTGCAGATAAGTCTTTGAGGTACAGGCTCACCCCCACCCTGTACCCTCTGGTCACATCTGAATGGATTGCTCTTCAAAAAGTTCATATTTCACAATCACAGTAGTCCTTTGTGTGGGTGTGTTAGGGCTGTAAACACTGCATTTGCCTTGTGTAGGAGGCCAGCTATAAAATGAACTTTGTTAGATTTGTTATACCCTGGATGTTGACAAATAAATTGTTTGTGGAAGTGCTGGATGCTTTTCTTTGTGTTAATATTTGAGGCTGTGGTAGGGAAGCCACTGTCTCCTCCTCCCCAACCCTCATTTGACCTAGTTGATAGTGTGGATATTTTCTAGCTATTCTTCTCTTCCTCTTCCTAAAAAAAATTATCTTAGTGGTGGTCTGTTATTCGTCTAGTGTATCTCGTATGAAAAGCTGGACTTTGCAAGAACTCCTTAAATAAGACTTTCAACAAAGTTCTGGGTGGAAAGATACACAGCTTTTGGTACATTTACCCGTACTAAGGGGGTTTTTGCACTTTCTATGGTACTTGTATTTTCCAAATTTAACTTCTCAATATCCTGTGTTTACAGATACCTCATTTATAATATTGACAGGTTTTGTCCTTTTTCTTTGCTCAACCCTGGCACTGAGACTGCACCCAGCTTGGGTGCCAAGTCTGATTCTACCTGGGTTTCATGGACAATTTGTAAACATTTGAAATTTCTATGCACTTCATTTAGAAGTGATTCCCTGTTCTCTTCAGGTGTATTATAAAGATTTGTGATCCTCTTCAAGAAAGTAATATTCTTTTTGCCTAATCAGTACAGTGGTCTGAGACCCGTTTTCCTTGCGTTATGTCATGTTAGCAAATTTACTGTGTGACTGCAGAGTTGGCAATGAAAGCGCTAATGGTAATCTTTCCTGTAGCATTCTGTGCACATTTTTACTGAATATTTGTGGTGGTGGTAGTGAAGGCAGTGGACTGGTAGGTGGTGGTCGGTGGATGGACAAGACCAGCCGGTAAGGTGGCTGTATGGACCAGCAGTGTTGTTGCCTCGTGTCACACGCTTAACTTTTTGTTCATGTGTTTGCATACATTGCTTGCATATTATTTTTTATTATCTTAGTTTAGGTGTCTTATTTTTGTGTCTGGGTACATTTCACTTGTTTAAAAAAAAATTCCTAGTAAGCACATGGTAACTCGAGATGGTCCTACGCTAAAGATGGGTCTCGTTTACACAACGGATTTGTGTAATTTCTCTTAAGATAACGTACATAAATGTTCTAAAATTGTTTACATAGTGAGCTAAGCACTATGGCCCACTATTTCCCGATGTTTCAACAGAGGGATGTGATTTTAAAAAAGTTTGTAACTTATTTCTAAAGGTTCCTAGCACCACAGAGGAGGCAGGCAGTTGTATTGGTTGTCTACACTCTAATTTCACTTGATGTTTCTTTGAAACGTAAAATTTGGATGGCAATCAATATGGTGTACTGTATTGTTTAATGTATAGACTTTTTATGAGATCAGACTTCATTTAGTTCCTGTATCTCCGAAATATTTCTTGATATAATGTACAGTATATTGTTTTTTTGCGCGAGTTAGACTCGCGTCCCCACCACCACAGTGTCCACACACACACACACACACACACACACACACACACACACACACACACACACAGTATAACTTGATATGAGAGGATTGTAAAGTGTAATAATCGTTTAAAATAGTTTGGTATATAATTTTTGATGGAACAGTACTTGTACAGATGGTACTTCTCTACTATTGAGTAGAAAAGAAGCAAGTTGTTAAATTTGTCACTAAAGATGGTCATTGTTTCACTTGTACAGCTAAAAAAGGCATAATGCAGTGCACAAGTGCTCAGCCATCCCATGTTAGAGATGTGCATATAACATTTAAAGATCATAAAAATGTATAGGTTTTGGCTTGTACATCTCATTCACATCTCATATTCAAATTGAAATTTTTAAATTTTTGTCCACAGCATTCATTCTTACGAAATGTAACTTGGACGCTTAGTAACCTGTGCCGAAACAAGAATCCTTCGCCACCTTTTGAAGTTGTAAAGCAGTGTTTACCTGCCTTGAGTCACCTAATTTGTCATCCCGATAAAGAAGTCCAAGGTAAGTTTAGCCTCCACTTGAAGTATAATGGAATAACATGTGTACCATTATAGATTATTGGTTAACAAGACATTGTATTGAACCTTATTTTCTTGGTAGTGAGATGCATGATGGGCATTGTGACCAGTCGGTGTGTAAAATGATAATAGTACACCAAATATAGTACAGTACACCATAATACATCATAATAGTACACCAAAAGTTTAATTTAGTTCGTTTATGCATCCCATACCCATCCAGTGAGTGGTAGTAAAGGTCAGTGGCTATTAATCGTTTAATTTAACAGGGGGATAAATCTGTTACTTTATCAAAGTTCAACACTGCATATTATTTTAAAACTTGTCCTGAAAGTGTAAATGCTGAAATTGATCAAACCTGTTAGAATTGGAAGAAAGAATTTTTGCTTGAATCATTGTATAAATAGTTTAAAGCTTATGGCGTATTTCTGGCTATTTCAGCTGATGCGTGTTGGGCTTTGTCTTACTTAACCGATGGAACAAATGAGAAAATCCAAGAGGTTGTTGATGCTGGAGTTGTACCACGCCTTGTGGAGCTGCTGAACTGTGATGACCTTCCAGTTGTAACCCCTGCATTAAGAGCAATTGGAAATATTGTTACTGGCAATGATACTCAAGTGAGTGGCTTAAATCTCTTCCTTCCACCCAAATCCTGACCATCCAATTAGTCTTGATAAATTTTGTTTAGCAATTTGTGTAAACAAGAGTTAACACCATATAAGCATGAAATGTGCAGAGATTCTAAAGTAAGAGTTTTCTGGACATTTTCCACTGAAATTAAAGATCGGTGGGAGAACGGGGCACAGAAATTTTTCTTTGGTTGGCCAGTTTTAATTAGAACTTGTATAATTTTTGACCTTGTATGAACTTGAACTTTTGAACTTGTATAATTTTTGACCTTGACCTTTGAACTTGTATTTTAATTAGAACTTGTGCATTAGGCTAATTGTCTTGTATGATTACAATATTGATGTTCACATCCTGAGTTGTTTGATGAATATATTTACATATGAAAGTTTACAAAGGAAATGTCAATTTCTCAAGTTTTGCAAAATTTTCAAATTGTGCTTGTTTTCAGACTGATGTTGTAATAAATGCTGGAACATTGCCAGTGTTCCCCAAATTGTTGAGACATCACCGCAACAACATTGTAAAGGAAGCTGCATGGACAATTTCCAATATTACAGCTGGTAATGTGGAGCAGATACAGGCAGTTATAGATAGTGGACTTGTTGCCCCTATTTGCCAAGTCTTGGATAAGGTGAGGATGACAGTTTGTAAATATGGTAGAGGGTTGTAACTGCAAATATTGCATAGTGTAGATGTATGCAATGCATTGTGGAAAATGTACTAATCCTTTTATCATGATTCTTTTTAGTTTTTATTCATAACCTTCAAAATGCTATACATAAATTCACTTAACCCCTGCACTGCACACCACAAATATGGCTGTTTTAACCAATTTATAATTTAAAACTTGGGCATAAGAGGCACTCGTTTACTTCCTCGCTTGTCCACCCAGAATAAACCCCATGCTTTCTAAGTCCTTGGTAACTAAACAAAGAGCATGTATGCCACATCCCCCATCCAGCATTGTGAATGCACAGTGGTCATTGAACTTTTAACACCAGCAAATGCGTGATTAACATGTAGATATTTACGGGTAAACTGTGCTGTGTGCACACAAGATTAAGGTTTGTAATTACTCTGTTAGTTACAGGATGAGCTGTGCTCGTTGTGTCCAACCTTCCCATCACTCATATAACGCTCGGAATCTGACAGCTTTGGCCTCCCATTTTCTCGCTCAAGTTGTTCCAACCGTCTGCTATTCTGCAAAAGAACTTTCCAATTATTTTTTCACACCTTTATTTCCTTAGCTTGAACCTGTGAGCTCTTGTTATTGAAGTTACCAATTTCATGAATTCCTCTCAATATGGCAGATTCCTGTTATTTTGCAGGTGTGATCATTTTACTTTCCTTCTGTTGTCTAGCTTTGGCATATTTAATGCCTCTAGCCACTCTTCATAACTGTTTTTCAGTTTTGGAAACCATTTTGTAGCACGCCTTTGCACCTTTGCCAGTTTATTTACATCTTGAGATAAGGACGCCATACAACTGTTGCATGTTCCAATTTTGGTTGCACAAAAAGTCGGCATTAGTGTTTCACCTTCAGTGTAATTAAAAGCTATTCTGAAGTTGGAAAGTGCGGCATATGCTCCTCTTACAATGTGTGTTCCTTTGGTGACAGTCTACGATCCATAACCAATGATTTTTTTGTTAGTGCTATAGTTCCTTTTCACAGAATTTAGGTTGTATAGTCTATTCTCGAAGTGGGCCCCCCTCTCCCCCTCCCCAAAAAGTTGATATTTGTGCAGTGCAGAAGTTAAGAATGCCTTCTTATATATCTCAATTTCTACATTAATTCGTATATTATTTTGAACTGGCCATTGCCAAAAAAATTGTACATCTGCTCTTAACTGATATCCATGCCAGAAACTGGTTAATATAAATTAAATTTAAATTAAACGGGTTAATTTTTGGTAATTGGTTTTATACAGTGAATAGAAATGTATAATGGACAGTGCTTGCAGCAAATTTATTTCCTCTTGGGTTGTAGTTTTTCTCTAATGCAGCAATAGGAAAGTTAATTACTAGATGATTAATATACTGATGTTCACATTCTGAGGATACGGAAGAAACATTAACTTATGAATTTGGCGAATTAATGATTTTTCCCTTTTAAGACGTAAGAATATATATAGTAAGAGTTGCCTTTGTTATTCAGGGAGACTTCAAAGCTCAGAAGGAAGCTGCCTGGGCCGTTACAAACTTTACATCTGGAGGGTCAATGGAACAAATCATTGAGCTGGTAAGCCAAGGTGTCCTTCATCCATTCTGCAACCTTCTCACCGCCAAGGATGCCAAGACGGTTATGGTGGTGTTGGATGGCATCTCAAACATCCTCCAAGTAAGTACTTTCTCGGTGCTACAAGTTTTATTCCACTTATTACAAGGAAAGTGTGTTAGATCTTTGTTGAAGGCTAGGAGTCGGTCGGCCGAGCGGACGGCACACTGGGCTTGTGATCCTGTTGTCCCGGGTTCGATCTCGGGCACCGGCGAGAAACGATGGACAGTTTTTCACCCTATGCCCCTGTAACCTAGCAGTAAAATAGGTACCTGGGTGTTAGTCAGCTGTCAAGGGGAACAGGTGGTTAAAAATGGGTATAGATTGTCTTAGTTTAAACATTTGTATTACTTTTAGAGGAAAGATTTACCTGGAGAGGGTTTAGAGGTTCATACTGCTGAGCCTAGCCTGCAGCCAGTAGGATTTAATTTAAAAATATTCATTGACTATTTTAGAAGCGCAATAATGGAAATGAGCTAGAGCTATTTGATGTAATTTAGATAAAATAATTGGTTAAATGTGTGTGTGTTTCAGACTGCAGAGAAACTAAATGAAGTAGATCGTGTTGGCCAGATGATAGAGGAGTGTGGTGGACTTGACAAAATTGAAGAACTTCAGAACCATGAAAACGAGACGGTCTACAAAAAGGCTTTAAGTATTATTGAGACTTACTTTGCCGAGGAAGAAACTAATGGTGTCAGCAGCACATCAAATGGACAAACTTACGACTTTACGTCGGCCACAAACATGCCCGATGGAGGTTTCTCATTCTAAGTTGATTTTTTTTGTAGATTAAATGCATTTATTACCTTGTTGCCTATTCAGGTTGCTGTTAAAATGCAGGCCCAAGATGTGATTCTCTTCTAGTGTTCATTGATAAAATATTTTAACACCCTAATCATTTGGTTTATTTTCTCTGAACATAAATTGCCAAGCTGTTTCATATATTTTTGTTCCTATATAAAATTGTATGGCAATGCTTGGTTACCAAGGAAATTCTCAAAAAGCATAAATTTGCTTCATGGAAAATGGCATTTTGAATTTAGGAATATTTTTGTATTGCATGTAAGTCTATCATATTTGTTTTAAATGTATTTTAGAGAGTTATTCCTAAACACTTGTCTGTAAGAGTCTGCTGGGACCAATTTGGCACGGACACGATCCTTGGTTGTCCAGTGCAATGAACTCTTCCTTTTCCTGTCAAACATATTATTTTCATACCTATATCTTTAATAAATCTTTTTGAAAGAAATGTAGTGTTTTCACTTGACATGATTTTAGGCCCGTTTTGATTGTCGGTGAGCCCCACACACACTTCACTGATGTTTATATTGTCGGATAATTTTTCCTCTATGCAGATGGGCATTTGTTTTAAAATTCTGGTAAAACAATGTAGTTTAAGGGGGCATAATGCAGAAATATGTAATAAATTAAAACTGGTTAGATTTCAAACTTTGACTAGTTGTATATGAATAGTGCTTCAACTGCTCCGAGTCAATACATAGTAGCATGAATAGGAAGGAAGAAGTGTCAAACATTCTAAAATGTTCAAAAAAATGGCACCAAACACAGGTGTCAACTGAAATCGTGTCCATCAATAGCATATAATAAAGTATTTAAATAGTTTTATCCCCCCACAATTTTTTTCTGGTGATTTGCATGAAACTTGTACACCTCCCCGAGCGGACAGCACACTGGACTTGTGATCCTGTGGTCCCGGGTTCGATTCCGGGCGCCGGCGAGAAACAATGGGCAGAGTTTTTCACCCTATGCCCCTGTTACCTAGCAGTAAAATAGGTACCTGGGTGTTAGTCAGCTGTCACGGACTGCTTCCTGGGGGTGGAGGCCTGGTCGAGGACCGGGCCGCGGGGACACTAAAGCCCCGAAATCATCTCGAGACCTTATTGAATGTGTGCCTGTGTGTAAGGGTGCCAATTGTGGAAAAAAATTGTCAACCTCGGCCGATAGGTGGCAGAATCTTCGACTTCATTTATTGTCAATAAAAATAAATTAAGCGTTTCCACTTAAATTTTTTATTCAATTTACATGAAACTTACACCATATATGTAGTTTCTCTACAAATAATGTTACTTTCTTTAGGTTATGTTTATAGTTTTAAACGTTATATATTTGCATAAATTTTGGGGGAACTATCTATTTGTATTAGTAAAACTAAATATATTTTAGATAATCCTAAGTAAAATCCTAATGTGATGAGTGTCAGAGATAATTTAATTTGAAACTCGTGGTTGTGAATTTGAAAATGTGTAAAATTCGTTGGGGAAAAATAAAATTCTCCGACTGAAACATGGAACAGGTGCATCCCTTTTCATATACAACTAGTAAAAAGAAAAGGTTGGTTGACATTTAACTACTTTGAATATATCACATTATGGCTCCTTAAATTACATTGGTCCTTGTTAATGGGGTCCACGTGAGTATTGTGTAGAGTTCCGTGGCATTAGTATGTCTGTGTGAACCTGTAAGTTAAAAGTACAAATAATAGTAAATATTAAAGCACTGAAATCTCATTAAAATGTACCTGTTGATTTGATGGCTAATATGATTACAAATAAAAATTTCCTATACCTTTCAGAGTGATAGATGCAGTGTGCTCTCTAGAAGATGAATTATTTTAGCATTTGTATTCCTAATGTGTTTAGTTTCTCATTAGGTAGCACCAATAAAGGCCGTGATGCAGCAGCTCTAGATATATTTTGTTGAAACCTTAAAAGGGGCCAATAGTCTATGGGCAAGTAAAAATAAATGTTTTCTTTTTTGTTACATGCAACAAAGGTTGTGTTTAAACTGATAGATGTAGTATTTTAAATACAGTATATTTTATATATTTACTAAAGTTATGTTTTCAGCTGAACAAATGTATATTTGGAAGACAGGTGGACTAGTAATTAATAGGATGTTATTTAACACATTGTAAAATTTAAGCCAAACAAATCCCCAGGGCCTGGGAAGTGTTTGCCAGGGTGTTTAAAGAAGGCAAAGCTTTGCGAGCTGTTTTCTACTATATTTAGTAAGTAATTAGTCAGGCAGTGTGTCAAGAGTTATAGAAGGTTGCAGACGAGGAGTCACTAACGTGGCTAAAGTATGTTGACAAGACCACACACTAGAAGGTGAAGGGACGACAACGTTTCAGTCCGTCCTGGACCATTCTCAAGTCTATTGTGACATTCATTGTCAGTCGATTGTGAGAGATTCTCGCAATCGACTTGAGAATGGTCCAGGACGGACTGAAACGTTGTCGTCCCTTCACCTTCTAGTGTGTGGTCTGGTCAATTGTGGAAGGTTGCTAATGTGGTACCAAATTTTAAGAGCCTCCCTTTCCAGCCTGCTACCGTCGGGAGGTGGTTTGGTGGGCGGCAGCTGGGGGTGTGATGCTCCGTGGGACAGGACTGTCTTTTTGAAGCCTTTTGCTCCTGCTGCTGTCTTCACTAATTTTGCTGGAAGCTATTGCCTTTTTTTTCATTTTTCCGCCATCTCCTTTCTAATCATTTCCCGCCGAATTTTTGCGTGTCTTGATTATTATTTTGGACATAATCTGTTTTGACGTGCGGGTATTTGGAGAGGCGCGCATCCTGGAAAAGCTGGATGTTAAGTGAAAGTGCCCAACCATTCCTGTCCCGCCGGGATTCGAACCCAGAATTTTCGATTGTGCTTCGAGAACGAATCCGACTGTACTACTAGAAATGAGAACCAATACCCTATGTAGGATGGTTATGGGATCCACGACCCTATAACGGGGGAGAACAGGTTGTTCTCACGTGGTGAGAATAGCTCAATAAACTTCACTTCAATTCAACCCCCGCTGCCCACGGGATGGTAATAGGGACCATTACACCCACAATATGGGTATTGGGTTCAATACTACTAGCACATGTACTCTAACTCCCACAGATACTCTACCTCCATGTGCACCCTGTACCCTACATGTACTCTGCACCCCACCCTAGAGTCGATTGGTACTTGAATGTGAAAAAAATATTAATTGCCAAAGCAATAAATTTATTATACAGTAAGTGCATCCTGGGAATGGTCAGTAATTCGACCTTGTGGGACTGAGCACAGAGGACAGGATGGAAACCTTGTGGGACTGAGCACAGGACAGGACGGAAACCTTGTGGGACTGAGCACAGAGGGCAGGACGGAAACCTTGTGGGACTGAGCACAGAGGACAGGACGGAAACCTTGTGGGACTGAGCACAGAGGACAGGACGGAGACCTTGTGGGACTGAGCACAGAGGACAGGACGGAAACCTTGTGGGACTGAGCACAGAGGACAGGACGGAGACCTTGTGGGACTGAGCACAGGACAGGATGGAGACCTTGTGGGACTGAGCACAAAGGACAGGACGGAGACCTTGTGGGACTGAGCACAGAGGACAGGACGGAGACCTTGTGGGACTGAGCACAGAGGACAGGACGGAGACCTTGTGAGACTGAGCACAGAGGACAGGACGGAGACCTTGTGGGACTGAGCACAGAGGACAAGACGGAGACCTTGTGGGACTGAGTACAGAGGACAGGACGGAGACCTCGTGGAACTGAGCACAGTGGACAGGACGGAGACCTTGTGGGACTGAGCACAGAGGACAGGACGGAGACCTCGTGGGACTGAGCACAGGACAGGACGGAGACCTCGTGGAACTGAGCACAGTGCTCCAAATTTAGCTAAATCATTTGCTTGTAATGAGGGAATTGATTACCATCGCTGACTGCCTTTGAGCAGCCTGAGAGCCGCAATATTCCCAGAAAATATTTAACCCACTATTCTACAGTGCTTCCTGATAAAGGTTATCACTTAGGAGACGTTTTGATGCCAGTAAATTATAATAAACACTAAATTATTACATATGATAATGATGCTTTCGCTAAACATTATATATAATAGTTCGTCCTTTAAGGCCATAAAGAGAATGAATTGTTGGAACGTCAACAGAAAACAATGAGACGTTGGAAAATCTGGGGCATACTACTGCAAACTGGATAGATAGTGTCCACTACCACCCAAAAGGATAGGTATGGGATCCACTACCACCTGTTGGGGTGGGTATAGAGTCCACTACCACCTACAGGATGGGTATAGAGTCCACTATCACCTACAGGATGGGTATGGGGTCCACTACCACCCACAGGATGGGTATGGGGTCCATTACCGCCCATAGGGTGGGTATGGAGTCCACTACCACCTACAGGATGGGGTAAGGGGTCCACTACCACCTGTAGGATATGTGTGGGGCTTACAACCGCTCATAGAATGGGTTTGGGGGTCCACTGCCATCCACAGGATTGGTATGGGGTCCACTACCACATAGATGTGGGTGGTAATAAGTCCATCTTTGGCTAACTCCTAACAAACTCGCCCTTTATATTGACAAAACTTTCTATATTTTGTTTGGTAATAAATCGGATCAAATTAATCCAAGAATAAATAATATTTAAATTAGTAACAAAGTAGATGGTAAATTCATTGGTGTCCTCATCGATAATAAGTTAAATTTCCAGAGACACATTTTAAATATATCAAAAAAAGGCTTTATAACTGTTGGCATTCTTTCTAAGATCAGATATTATGTACCTCGCCCTGCCCTGGTGACTCTCTATTACTCTCTCATCTATCCTTATCTCAACTATGGTATTTGTGCTTGGGGTTCTATTACCCAAAATCATTTACGTCCTCTAATTACTCAACACAAAGCTGCTATTAGAACAATAACAAACTCTGGCCCCAGACAGCACTCGGTACCCTTACTCAAATCATTGAATATGTTAGATATTAAGTCGCTGGACACACATCCTCTCAAGTGAAAACCTCTCATGATTTCCACCATTTTTTTCCGTTTTTCAACTCAATTTATGTTTTGATCTCATTTAGTATTAAGTTTAGTGTAAGTGTCCCACACCTTGCTGGAAACGCTACGCGTATTAGTGGCTTTAGTATGTACAAGCTCTATCTAGAAATCCGATAATATGTTTGTAACTCATCTCGTATGTCTGTATTTTTACGGGAATAAACATTTGATTGGAATATTCTGAACAATGTCATCCTGGACGTTAATAGTTATTATAAAGCATAAATGTTCACACTTCAATAAGTTAAAGTCACTTAATTTGTCATTAACGAGCAATATCTTAAGTCAATTGAAAGCAAATATTTGGCATCATCCAATGTTGTGTCAGGAACTTTGGTTTGTTGGTTTGTTGGTCTGTTATTACATGTATATTGTAGTTGTTAAGCGGCCATGTAGCTGTTATTACATATATTGTATATTGTAGCGGCCATGTAGGTGTTATTACATATATTGTAGCGGCCATGTAGATGTTATTACATATATTGTAGCGGCCATGTAGGTGTTATTACATATATTGTAGCGGCCATGTAGATGTTATTACATATATTGTAGCGGCCATGTAGCTGTTATTACATATATTGTAGCGGCCATGTAGGTGTTATTACATATATTGTAGCGGCCATGTAGATGTTATTACATATATTGTAGCGGCCATGTAGCTGTTATTACATATATTGTAGCGGCCATGTAGGTGTTATTACATATATTGTAGCGGCCATGTAGGTGTTATTACATGTATTGTAGCGGCCATGTAGATGTTATTACATATATTGTAGCGGCCATGTAGGTGTTATTACATATATTGTAGCGGCCATGTAGGTGTTATTACATATATTGTAGCGGCCATGTAGATGTTATTACATGTATTGTAGCGGCCATGTAGGTGTTATTACATATATTGTAGCGGCCATGTAGATGTTATTACATATATTGTAGTTGTTGAGCGGCCATTAACAGTTCTTGACTGACAGACCATTATTACTTCACTGTAGATTATATTACAAATGTTGTTCTGTTGTTCCTGTTGTTCCTGTTGTTCTGTTGTTCTGTTGTTCCTGTTGTTCTGTTGCAACATTTACAATAGACTGTTGTATTTGGTTTGTGAAATAGATTTTATTGGTTCATTAGGAACTTATTCGTGTTTGGGGAAGTGAAGGAGTGGCTGTTGGCCATTGTTAATTGACACTTGAGACTCGCAAAATGTTAACCAATGAGGTGAGTTTTAGGGTGAATGTCAACCAATCAGCGGCCGAGTGTGGTTGGCTGCTGGTTATATAAGTGACGATGAGACATAATGCACTTCAGTGTGTTTTACCTCACTTTTGGTGCACAGTTCCAGACTCGTCTCTTGAGGTGAGTTGTATGTGGGATCCTCCCCCTTCCCTTGTTGCGTCACCCCCTCCCCCTTCCCTTGTTGCGTCACCCCCTCCCCCTCCCCTTGTTGCGTCACCCCCTCCCCCTCCCCTTGTTGCGTCACCCCCTCCCCCTCCCCTTGTTGCGTCACCCCCTCCCCCTCCCCTTGTTGCGTCACCCCCTCCCCCTCCCCTTGTTGCGTCACCCCCTCCCCCTCCCCTTGTTGCGTCACCCCCTCCCCCTCCCCTTGTTGCGTCACCCCCTCCCCCTTCCCTTGTTGCGTCTCCCCCTTCCCTTGTTGCGTCTCCCCCTTCCCTTGTTGCGTCTCCCCCTTCCCTTGTTGCGTCACCCCCCCCCCCATTGTTGCGTCACCCCCCCCCCCATTGTTGCGTCTCCCACCCGTCATAAGGAAACTGCCACTATTCTACACTTGCCGTGACTAATGTTAAGGTTGGGTTAAGTGGTCATAACTGTCACTATAGCTGACCCAAACTGTCCTGTGAGGCTCCTCCACCTCACTTGTATCATGCCACAGGCTGCCCCCCCTTAACCTCTCGCCGCGATCTTTAAAAACTGGGTTATATATATTACATTTCTGTAAGTGTACAATAGGGATACTAGTTCGAAACCACAAATTAAAAACTAAATTTGAAATATTGTAATGACTAAAATTTAGCAGCCTAGTAATGTAATTCTTGTAATCTGTAACTAGAATTGTTACACTGAACTAGGGTATCATAATTTTTTAGGATGTCCATCCCTGGTGTTAATTTTGTTCATAAACACTAATTATATGAATTATTATCGTATATATTGTAAAATTGCCTTGTAGTATTTCAGTAGACTATCGTTCATAATTTGTGTAGTTATGTAAATAGTTATGTAAGGGTTTAACGAAAAATTCGTCCTGACCATTGCAACTGAACGATAGTTAACTACCGGTGCCTAATGGTGCAACTATCGGCGTCCCGGGGGGAGGGGGGGAGGGGAGTTATGCAGAAGGTTGACCAGCGCGTCTTGAGTAACATTCATATGCTAGTCTCCAGACACTTCCCCCCCACAGTGTGTTGCCTCAACTTGACTAATGAACATTTAAGCCGTGCAAGTAGTCCAGATTCTTTTAAGGACAATGTTGTCACATATTCTGTAAAGTGTAGACAGTTCGTAAGCTTTTACTAGTGTTAAAAGGTGAAATGACTTAAGTCAAACGGTTACTACAAAGGTGTAGCATTAATTACAAAATATGGTAAATCTTAAATATATAATTTTTACCTTTGCCGTATTAACCATGTTCTTGCCGCTGGGGCAAGTCTAAATGCACTCCGTCTTAAATTGGTATTACTTTCCTAATTTCAGAATGTTGATGGTTTAAATACTGGTGTGGGTGTAGTCTGGGACCACTACATCACACCAGACGGTTTACTGGTGTTCCTTCACTCAGGAGCAGAACCAGTTGTCTGCACTAGTTGTCTCTTCTCTCCGTACCAGAAGTCCTCCTTCAGGTAAAATGACTAGACAGTTGTCCCAAGAGTAACCATTTTGAAACTAGTTTCCAGTTCCATATAACTTCAGTTCAATCTTCAAGCGGCACCCTTGTCCCTCCAACTCCTTCCTACATTTAAGGTACCGCGGTGTTCTTTGGTCCCTCAGCCCCAGCTTGGCTCAGCCTTAAAGACTACAGCAAACTCTACACTCCATCCTGTGGAACACCTGGTAACATGGTAAGTAAAAGTTTTTTATTTGGTTACTTTAATCAGAGTAATGTGCTTAGAGTACCCAACCTGCAGGGTTGTCCTCAACATGGTCTTGTGTTGAAGAGACAAAGAATGAAACTATTATTGTCACCTTTTAGTAAATTTAGAATAGTTTTAGATGAATTAAACTAGGGCTGGTAAGAAACCATTTCTCGTGGCGAGTGAATACTAATGCCTACAGCTGGGATAGCAAACTGTTACTGCTTCTCTTGGCAGAGGCTTCCAGCTAGTTAGTATAGAAGACAAGGATAAGGAACACTTGATAAAGAGCGTTATCGCTAGAAGTGAGTTTACTTTATTAGTTTAACTTATAAATTATTGAAATACATGTGCATTAAACTTTAAATATGGTCATCCTGCTGGACTAAGATGTACTAAATGGCCAATTTCTCTAAAACATAATTTTTGTCGTTGTTGGGCTGCACCAGTTCATATGGACAAGCAGCTCTTTGTGTGTACAATGGTTTACAGTTTTGCTCGACGCATAATTAATATATTTCTGTACTTACAGGTCAGCTGCATGATGTGTTTGCAGCGTTACTGGAGTTTGGCAGAATTATAACATTGCGACAGATCATGTTGGACCTCTCCAGTCACCTCTGAAGATGAACACAGGGAAGGTTGCCAACCGTCTCCGGTAATTAAGACAAATATAAAAGGCAGAGACAAGAGGCACAACAGTGGCGTCTGCTGCTTGGTGAGAGGTGGACGTGCTGCTGCTGCTCCACACTTGGTTCTTGCACGTGGCTGTTGCTGCAGCTGGATATTGTCACTGTGCCACAGACTGCTGCAGCTGGATATTGTCACTGTGCCACACTGTTGCAGTGAAACGGTGCCTTTGAGAGGCGAGGAAATGGCTAAGGCGGTCTCCCTAAGTGGTATACAATCCTACACTGGGCCAGAAGTAAGAGCGAAGATGAGACATGATCCCAGGCTGTATCTTGGTAATAAACACAAACGGCCAAATATTCAGACCGGGACGTGACAGTGAAGATTAAATCCTGCCAAATTATCTTGCAGAGTTTTCTTTAGTTGTCAATGTTCCAAACATTTTGTTCAAATAAAAGGGGTCAATCATTTTCTTGTGCCTAGGCTTTCATTTGCCAGCATGACAATTGTCAGGTCATGCCAGTAATGGTAGCATATCTACAATAGACAATCTACATGGATCAGGGATTGAGTAGGATACTTTATACTTTTAAGTCCTCATCGCGAAGTATTAAGGCTAGATGCCAAAGTTACGGTTAGTGGAAATAGATCTAATAATTTCTGAAGGCCGTTTTCTCATTCCGAAGTTTGTATATTTATACTACCATAAGATTTATTGCTATAAATGTTCATACTAGTTTCAGACATATTTCAGACTATACATGTTATTTTCACTTCGTTTTGGTTAGTAAAGAATAAAACAAATTTGGCTTGTTACTCTCATAGTTAAATAAAAGCCAAGCACCTGTCAATATCTAACATACGCGGGTCACTTAGAAAAAGCCATTTTCATGATTTGTCTATTCTAAGATTGGCTGGTATTTAATAGTGGGTTTCCAGAGGTCACATTTAAATTACACTATTCCATTTTCTATACTAATACCCAGTGAAATAACATTGCCTGCAATAAATTTTGTTTGCATGCGCCCAAGTTGGATGTATGCAGAAGTGTTTGAATTTTGAGTTTTTCTATGCAAGGTATTGTACTGGGATATGATTTAAATTATAAATTAATACAATCATTTAATTCGTTGTATAGCGTTGACATAATTGCATTATTTAATTAGCCCGGTTATATACAAATATCTAAATCCTCAAAGGCAGTTATATACATTAAAAGACTGATGTTTGTCCCGTATTGTTTAATCACCTTGTCTTTGTGGTTTGTATGTTACAGCACCACTTGAAAGATAAAATAAAATGCTTTGGCATAGTGATTGAAACTGTATTTCATACAACCTGCAGAGATTTGGTTTCTTCTTTGGATAATTGTAGACCGAGCTTGACGGGCAAGGTAAAAGATTATATTTTGCATTATATATAAAATAAGATATATTGGGATACCTAGAAGATATCGCTGGCCGCTGGATATCAGACATACTCGACGCTATTGCATCGATGGACATGGTTAAATAGACGTCAAATCAACACTATTTCAACGTTATATCGACTCTTTTGCAATGTTTAATCGACGATATTTCTACGTTAAATCTAAAATATTGAAAGGATGAAACGAAGGCAATTTCAAAGGTTTATTCAACGTTAGAGCAAAGGTATTAACGTTGAATCGACGATACTGCAACGTAAAATCGACTATTTGAAATTGATCAATATTACAGTACAATCGATTTATGGTGGCAATTGCGTCGCTTTAACGTTTCAATAGCGTCGATTTACCGTTGTAATACCGTCGATTTATCGTTGCAATACCGTCGATTCCGTAAATTTAACGTTGCAATAACGTCGATTTAACGTCTGCTACCGACCTTACATAGCTTCCGTGGATCAATGGCACCCGCGGCCCGGTCTCCGTGGATCAATGGCACCCGCGGCCCGGTCTCCGTGGATCAATGGCACCCGGGGCCCGGTCTCCGTGGATCAATGGCACCCGGGGCCCGGTCTCCGTGGATCAATGGCACCCGGGGCCCGGTCTCCGTGGATCAATGGCACCCGGGGCCCGGTCTCCGTGGATCAATGGCACCCGGGGCCCGGTCTCCCAGTTGGTCGTCTGATCCATGAATTTTGAAAGTTTATGGACAGACGACCAACCGAGAGGCCTGGATGGAGACCGGGCCGTGGGGGTCATTGATCCACGGAGACCGGGCCGCGGGTGCCATTGATCCACGGAGACCGGGCCGCGGGTGCCATTGATCCACGGAGACCGGGCCGCGGGTGCCATTGATCCACGGAGACCGGGCCGCGGGTGCCATTGATCCACGGAGACCGGGCCGCGGGTGCCATTGATCCACGGAGACCGGGCCGCGGGTGCCATTGATCCACGGAGACCGGGCCGCGGGTGCCATTGATCCACGGAGACCGGGCCGCGGGTGCCATTGATCCACGGAGACCGGGCCGCGGGTGCCATTGATCCACGGAGACCGGGCCGCGGGTGCCATTGATCCACGGAAGCTACGTAACGTAGGTAGCAGACATTAAATCGACGCTATTGCAACGTTAAATCAACGCTATTGCAACGGTAAAACGACGCTATTGCAACGGTAAAACGACGCTACTGCAACGTTAAATCGACGCTATTGCAACGTTAAATCGACGCTATTGCAACGGTAAAACGACGCTACTGCAACGGTAAAACGACGCTACTGCAACGGTAAATCGACGCTATTTCAACATTGAATCGACTAATCGAAGTTTAAGGATCAGACGACTAATCAGGAGACCTGGACAGAGACCGGGCCGTAGGGTCATTGATCCCCGGAATTTACGTAAGGTAGGTAGCAGCCGTTAAATCGATGCTCAGTCCCACAAGGTCTCCGTCCTGTCCTCTGTGCTCAGTCCCACAAGGTCTCCGTCCTGTCCTCTGTGCTCAGTCCCACAAGGTCACTGTGCTCAGTCCCACAAGGTCTCCGTCCTGTCCTCTGTGCTCAGTCCCACAAGGTCTCCGTCCTGTCCTCTGTGCTCAGTCCCACAAGATCTCCGTCCTGTCCACTGTGCTCAGTCCCACAAGGTCACCGTCCTGTCCTCTGTGCTCAGTCCCACAAGGTCTCCGTCCTGTCCTCTGTGCTCAGTCCCACAAGGTCTCCGTCCTGTCCACTGTGCTCAGTCCCACAAGGTCTCTATCCTGTCCTCTGTGCTCAGTCCCACAAGGTCTCTATCCTGTCCTCTGTGCTCAGTCCCACAAGGTCTCTATCCTGTCCTCTGTGCTCAGTCCCACAAGGTCTCCGTCCTGTCCTCTGTGCTCAGTCCCACAAGGTCTCTATCCTGTCCTCTGTGCTCAGTCCCACAAGGTCACCGTCCTGTCCACTGTGCTCAGTCCCACAAGGTCACCGTCCTGTCCTCTGTGCTCAGTCCCACAAGGTCTCCGTCCTGTCCTCTGTGCTCAGTCCCACAAGGTCTCTATCCTGTCCTCTGTGCTCAGTCCCACAAGGTCTCCGTCCTGTTATCTGTGCTCAGTCCCACAAGGTCTCCGTCCTGTCCTCTGTGCTCAGTCCCACAAGGTCTCCGTCCTGTTCTCTGTGCTCAGCGTTTCAAGGCCCTAGAGCAGGCAAGCAAGGGGTTGAAGACAAGGGCGAGGATGCGGAAATCTTGAGCTAGGAACTGGAGACAAGTCGAGCCAGTTCAATCTACCACAGGAAAACTATGAACATTAGCAGCATAGGAACTGAGCATTATGTGACATAAGTACTATGGTATACCGAAAACAGGTTGCACCTGGGATTGAAAGGAATGGAGCTAGGAGAACCATTACAAGGAGAAAGTGATGCTGAAAATGTACACAGAAGTGACCAGGGTTGAGTAACAAGCATTGGTTCTTAGAGAGTGAATGGGATTACACTTTTGATCAGAAGCTGGACATTGGTTGCAATATTGTCAAGTGTTACAGTTGAAAAGGAATCTCAGGTATAGATATTAGCTGTGATCATGAGGACAGGACATGGACCAAAAGACAGAGGGGAGGATGATGATGACACAGGTATTCACAAAGTTGTCCTTGTGGGGGTTGAGCTCTGCTCTTTCGACCTGCCTCGTAACTGTCAATCAATCAATTCCCCCCCTCCCAGGAAGCAGCCCATAACAGATGGTTAACTCCCAGGTACAGGTACCTATTTACTGCTAGGTCACAGAGTGAACAAAACTCTGCCCATTTATTTCCACCATGGCCGGGGATCGATCCCCGGTCCTTAAAATTACAAGTCCCAAGCGCTGTTCACTCAGCCACGGCCCCGGTCCATATAAGATGGATACCTTAAGGAGGACCTGCCAAGACTTCTAGATAAATCTAGTACATAAAATGCCTGAAGCAACAAATAAGCACAGTGTTTCGGGCAAGGTGTGTTAGGAAGAACAGAAATAACCCAGACAAACTTATACTAATTGAGACCAAAAGCATAAATTGGAAAAAATGGAATAATTAAATGATGGCTGGAACACAGAAGTAATTTTAAAGAAATATGTAATGTTCATTTAGTTAAGCTTATAAATGGCAGATATCAACAGTTAAAGATGGTCAATCATATTTGAAAATAACACGTGGGTTGACATATAAAGGGTAAGGAAGGTTACATGGAGTTTATTAGGCAGCACTTAGTTTTTATCTTAAAATGGTTGAGAGAGGTACAGCCTTTGACACGAGTGGGAAGGTCATTCCACATTCTCGGTCCCTTGATGTGTAAAGCATTTCTAGTTTGGTTAAGTCGCACTCTTGGAATATCAAATGGGTATTTTTCTGGTGTGATGCCCATGAGTTCTGTTACAACCTTCTAGGAAAAGATTGGAGTTACATAAATAATATATAGTACACTTGAGACAATGTGCAGTGACTTAAGAGACCCGAGTGCTAAGTATAAATTAAATCTTTGAATGTTGTCTGAGGCCAGTATTTTAATAGCAGATTTGCTATTATTTAACTGGAAACTAAGCCTCAGCTGGTCAGCCTCCAGTTTCTCTGCAGACTGTGCAACTTCTGTTTGCCTGCCGTGGAGGGAATTATCAGGAGAAAGTGCCAAGCCAATAACTACTATATAGCACTTGGAAGGGGTCAGGATAAGGATTTGGGATGGGACGGGGGGAAAGGAATGGTGGCCAACCACTTGGACGGTCGGGGATTGAACGCCGACCTGCATGAAGCTAGACCGTCGCTCTACCGTCCACCCCAAGTGGTAATGCCTGCTGTGAAGCTCATTTCCAACACTGTTTACCCAGGTCTTTGATCTCTGATATATATAAATTGTTTTAAGTTCAATTTGGTTTGATATATTTAACCATTCTATAGTCTGGAGACCAAAATGAACTGCATGATACAAATGCCGCCCAACAGGCAAGATGAAGCTGGAGAATAACAATGTTGCCAATGTTATGAAATTAATTGGCAATTCTCATGCCCGAAAACGCTTTGCGTAATAGTGGCTTTAGGCATTGTATGTACTAGCTCTATCTATAAGTCCACCAATCTTTGTAAAAATTTCTTGTATGTACCTTACCTAAATAAACATTTATTTAATTATACAGTAGTATCATTTTTCATACTGTACATTTATGCATTAATTTTTTGGCTCAAAATTCCTACTGTTGTATATTTTTGTTTTGTTTTACATTCAGACTTCAGAATTTCAACATAGTCCAATTGATATCTTGTAAATATTATAATTACTTTAATACAGAAAATGTAGGTTCCTGGCCCTAAACTGAATCTGCTAATCTTTTGTCAATTTTGAAATCCTGTCAAGGGTCTTGTAGCAATTGTCTACCAAATTTTTCTTTCCCTATTTTAGTATCGACGGCAAATTTACAAATGTTGCTGTTCAATCCTGTCTAATCAATATATGATATTGTAAATAACAAAAGTCTGAGGGCATGAGGTTCAAGACACACTGCCTGCAATGGTCTCCCACTTGGACTTGGCTCCGTTCATGCTAGCTTTCTGCTCTCTGAAATAACGAAGCTCAAATCCAACTTAAGGTTCAACCTTAAATTTCGGTGAATATTTGCTAGGAAGGAAATCCAGCCAGCCTGGCAGTTCTGTAATGTGAAATAAAGATATACTAAACATATTGGTAAATGTTTATTGTGTAAAGTCACATTTAGCAGCTTTTTATGTGAGACACTCACGTACCAAAAATGTTGCTGCTAGTTATGTAGAGTATAATATTTATCTGCAAATAATAATATTACTGACAAATATACTGTACTATCAAACATGAGAAACATGTTTGAAACCAAAAAAACATACCTTATGTACAGTTTGGAATAATTCAAGTACTGTATGAAACGTTCGCTTCATTCCATGATTATCATTTGCATAAACTATTTTTGTTTATCATATGTTGCACTGCATTTTGCTAATTTTTTCTACGCACACCATGGTGGACGGTAAGTACGACCATCCCTGTCCGCCAGTACAGCATACAGTACGTGAATCGGAGTCTTGAACTGTACGCACGAAACATCGGCATCTGTCATGGCACATCTTTCTGAATAAATGCTTTATTAAGTAATACTGTAATGTATAACTGTTCCATATTTAACATTATTTCTTTGTCAGTAATAGTATTTATACTATTTCCTTTAAACAATAATTTGGTTGAACTAATCAAAAACAAGATAAATATAACACTCTACATCGGTGGCAGCTACTAGTGTAAGCTTCCTGTGAATAAATACTATGTACAGCAAAGCAAATCTGGATTGTTTTTATAATAATTTCATGTCGATATGTTAATGAGTATAACTTATTATTTGTAATTCAAAAGAAAGTCCTTTGTGGAAAGTCTCTGAATCAAATCCTACTACTGTACTTGTTAATCCAGATTTACTGAAAACAGCAAGCTCTACAATGCTACACAATACAATTTGAGAGGACCAGTAATTACCAATCATAAGAGTTTGAATAAAATTCAGTCCTTTTGTTACTATGTACAAATGCTGAACCTTTACAGTTTTCATAGTTTTAGTACTTACTGATCTAATCCCATATGATTCTTCCACATGTTGGAAATAAAAATGTTTCCAAACAAAGTATGTCGTTCCTGGTTGTAAAAAATGATCTATATACATATGAAATAACTACACTGATACAGTACTGTAAATCACCAAATACACCATCATTGACACTAATACCTTATGAGCTATGAGCAAAGGTGGGCAATAATTCTGTTCTATGCCGTTACAAAACTCATCGTTAAAAGTCACCAAGACAAGAAGCAGGAACAAAGAAGCATGTGGACGCTGAGGTCACAACACCCTTGAAATGGGTCAATATATCCCCAGCAATCACTCCACAGCAAACACTGTGCTGAAGGTCCTATGGGCCCTTCCATCAAGGCAACATTGGAGGTTTTGATTTAAATTTCCACCAGATGGAACTAAATATAAATACAGGTTTTTGAACAATACATGACCATCTCTGCTCTAAGAAACAGTACAAAGTAACTGCGTGGGAGGGGGAATAAGTCTGTACCGGCAGAATAAAGCGGTACAAATTCGAGATGCTCTTCATGCCATGCATCTTCTATTACAATGTGTAAAATGGGGGGAAAAAAAATTGCAATTTGCAAGATACACCTCTTAAAAAGATATTACATGAGCATGTTATGCATAATGAGTAAATGAAGCCTATCTGCATCACTGAAGATTAACTGGCTACGTATAAAAGTGACAAACATTGTATATGGACCCCTCTCACTTTGGACAGAATATAAATGTACTGTGGTCCTAAATACTTGTGTTCCATTTCTCAACAACATGAACATAGCAACCAGTCAATATATACCGAGAGAAAACTATTTACCTAAAGGGACTGAAAGCAAGCATTAAAAAAAAAAAAAAAAAAGGAAAATATTGCCGAAACATTAGTCCCATACGTCTGTATATGTAAGCAGCATATGTTACAAATACTCTTTCCATAGGAAGTAATCTGTCTATGGATAATATAAAATAAAAGCAGTTACCAGTGTCATGATGGTTGCTATGAAATACAACATTGAAAGGAAACTAACCTATGTGAATGTTTCCAAGCTCCTCTAAGATAATATCAATCACAAAAGCACTACAACAGCCAAGGTGTCCCGCACAGTCAGTGGTTATTGTTATGACGAAAGGCAAAAGAAACCCGATGGACCTAGAACTGGTTAACAGTGCTGATAACTCCCAATACAGGTAATATTGATATTGTTCACACTTAGATATTCAATATACGAGGTGTTTTCCCCATAGTACACGAGCCCTAAACCTGCACGCGATATTATTATCACCCGGCAATAACTATGTCCTAATTAATAACATGACCAAACAAATCTCAACATTATCACAGTATATATGCAGTATATATATATATTATATATACTGTAATATATATATGTATTATATACTGTATATATATTATATATATATATGATGCATTTGCCTCTCGCCATCCACTTTAATATACCCCCATGAACCGTGATACAAACAGCCAGTACTGTAATATAACACAAGACAAAAGACATGCACACTTCTCAACTATTGGTTAGAATGAAAGACTAGAATGCCATGTAAAAATATAGGACCACCTTGTGGGGGATCTCTCTTTAGTAAATATCTCTTCACACAATTATGACCATTTGCATACATTTACTAAAATGTGGAACTGTGTATGTACTGATGTCAGTACATATGAACTGTGTATGTATCGAGTCGATACACACTGAAATTGATTTGGTACCGAGGTCAGTACATGCTAAATGTAGTATTTACCAAGGTCGGTACAGATTAAAATTTGCATGCACTGAGGTCAGTTACTTACTCTGGTGTATGTATTGATGTCAGTGTACACTGAAGTATACAAGTATACTAAGGTCAGAATATGCCAGTGTGTGTATGTACCGAGGTTAGTACATACTGAAAGAACTTGTGCTGGTTGCGGAAGCAAGAGAATAACCGGCAAAGCAAGACAGTAGAGGAGGAATTACCGACGGGTTATTTTAGAACATATTGCAACTTGCTAATTAAGCAAGTACAAGAATATAAACCTACTTGTATAGAATTAAAAAAAGAAGTCCAGAAAAGTAAGTCACAAACATCACTGAGGTGGGAAAAATATAAACAAGACAAAACACAAGGCATCACAAAATTTAGGAACGAAAGAGCGACAATCAACATTCATTATTCCCAATGGCCTGGTCGAGGACCGGGCCGCGGGGACACTAAAACCCAGAAATCATCTCAAGATCTCAAGAAGATGGCTAAATTAAGTATAAAGTTTTTTGGATAATGCAGAGAAACTAACAAAGTAAAAGTTATCACAAAGGCCATCTGGATATAGGCAGGAGAATATTACCGGGTTACCATGTTCAGCCAAGACTGGGAACAACAGTAAGAGGCGGCAAAAGTAGGCCTATAGCTGCCAGTTATATACACAAGCAACATGAAAGAAACTGAAGGTATATTACTTTGGTAATAAAATTAGATTTTATCTCAAGTCATATCATGGTACTATTTTTGTATTTGAAGACAAAATAAAAGAAAGGGACTAATTGAAGGGCGCTTCTCTACCCGAGCGTGGAGATCAGCCCGAGACGAGTTGTAAACCCCCACATGAAGTGACCAGTATCCCAGTATCCTTTTAATTAATTGCACAATCCAGACCAACTGTTCCCCTAATGAACAGTTCTTTTCGTATGTAATACACCTTAAAAAAAGAGTAGCAGGGACTACCAACTCGATCACACAACTAAGTGTGGAGTTCTATGCCAAACTTTTATGGCAATACACACTGACATGCTACACCAACTGATTAATATCAATTAACGAATGTGATAAGGCTAGCCAATAGGTACTTGGTTGAATCTTAACTACACATGATTAAAGCTATTTTTCAGTGTTCCACCACCAAGCCAGAAAGCAGCCAAGCAGACTTAAGAAATTTGAAAGATGTTCCATAAGATATTCCTTTGATGACTTCCATGAGGTACTGTGTGTGTTCAAAGCAAGATGATGTTACCTACCATACTGCAAATAACAATAACTATCTTGTCTTGGAACCCCAATACTATATCCCAAACTTTTGCGAGTTGCACGCTGGCCAAAAATAAGCACTTGACAAACTTTTACAGTAAAAATATTGGCCACAGCTATAATGCTGACATCATTAAGGTGTCTTACTCCCACAAAGGTTACAACTACCATCATGTTGACATGGGTAACTTTCTCTCAGCTCTAAAGAAAGAATTTTAAGATTGAAAAACTGCTAAGATTTCATTGGTATGCAAATACAGTAATACAAATCCCAACACGCACTGAAATGATGTATTGTATAATTTTTGTGTTTCCATCTTATAGAGATAAAGCTTACATTTTTTCAGCTGACTTTGAATTGAGATTGAGTTGAGAGTAGATTTCTATTTTGCCCAGCAGCCGTATATATATATCATGGCGTTGTCACAGATCAAGTGCGTGTGTCCACCATCAATAACAAATATCAACAAGATAGTGTTATTACAGAACAAATAACATGCTCGTCAAATTCACCATATATAATCACTTAACTAAAATTGCACACACAAATAACCATATTTATGTACTCATAAGAGGAACATTATCTTAAGATTCTTTCATTTATAGAGATGGTGTACATTTTGTGTCTAAACATACAAACACTTGGAAAAAAATATATAACAATTGGCGTCATAAACATGGAACAGTTCACGTACTGATGAAAGAGTAACAGTAGAGTATACCGGACTAATCTACAGAATGCTTCCTAAATAACTTGTGAATATAAGGAATTTTAAGACCAGTGATTTGCACATAGAAAAGTCAATAAAATACTAAACAACAACAGTATTTTGCAAGCCTAATTTACAAATTTTACAAGTGCTTTTTGTATTACAAGCACTGTATTACAAGTACTGTATTACAAGTACTGTATTACAAGTACTGTATTACAAGTACTGTATTACAAGTACTGTATTACAAGTACTGTATTACAAGTACTGTATTACAAGTACTGTATTACAAGTACTGTATTACAAGTACTGTATTACAAGTACTGTATTACAAGCACTGTATTACAAGCACTGTATTACAAGCACTGTATTACAAGCACTGTATTACAAGTACTGTATTACAAGTACTGTATTACAAGTACTGTATTACAAGCACTGTATTACAAGCACTGTATTACAAGCACTGTATTACAAGCACTGTATTACAAGTACTGTATTACAAGTACTGTATTACAAGCACTGTATTACAAGCACTGTATTACAGGCACTGTCTGTATTACAGGCACTGTCTGTATTACAGGCACTGTCTGTATTACAGGCACTGTCTGTATTACAGGCACTGTCTGTATTACAAGCACTGTCTGTATTACAGGCACTGTCTGTATTACAGGCACTGTCTGTATTACAGGCACTGTCTGTATTACAGGCACTGTCTGTATTACAGGCACTGTCTGTATTACAAGCACTGTCTGTATTATATGCACTGTCTGTATTATATGCACTGTCTGTATTACAAGCACTTTGCAGATCCAGAATAAGTGTGTATTGGCCCTGGATCAGAGAATATATAATTATATATATTTTAAGGACTTATAATATACATAATTGTTACATGTGATATATTTAAGAGATGCTTCAAAATGTTTCTCAACAAACATTTATTTGTGACATGTTATGGGAGTATTACATCACGGGTCTAGAGCCTCTGCGTCCTCCAGCGCCGGCTGACATGTCCTCCAGACTTGTCCTGGTTGATACCTGGTTGATACCTGGTTGATACCTGGTTGATACCCTCCAGAGCATTCTTGCATTAAATACTTGTAACATTTTGGTGTCCTTGTCATTTGTAATTGTAAATTTACCTTAAGCAAAACTGAACATCAGATAATGCACAGTCAAGTCTCTCAGAAGATTTTCACTTGGAAACATTAGTAAATGTCTGTTTAATATTCTGCTTGTATTATATATACCACTCTCGACTGCTACCTGGAATATATTGGGTTCTTTAAGCAGATAATTATCTGCGACTGTCAAGGAAGATATGAATTTTATTCTCGACTCAATCTCAACTAAAGTTAACAATAAAAAGTGCAAATATAACCAAATGCCATATCTACAAGACTAGCATAATGATACACTGGAAATGTAAGCAGCAAAATCATCTACCTTGTCCAGTTGTTGGGAACACTGAATCTTAGGATTATATTACATAGTATGGAACAAGTCAAAACGAGTTAAAAAATATTGTCCAATCACACAGTGTGGCATTGAGTAAGACACATCATCACAGGTTGCCTGCACTGCCCAGGCCTCGGAGATGCACAAAATCACAGTGGGGGGTAAACACCATCATCACTTCTTGCACACGTGACATGCGCAAATGCAATATGGACGAGATAAATGAGAAATATGATTATGTTATGTGCTCAAAAATATGGGGTTAAGCATCAAGTACCATTTATAATGCAGCTCTTGCTAACACAATGTATTTTTTCATAATAAACTATCCTTTTCCTATAATAATAAAAAGGTTGAGGTGACTTTAATCCCATTATGTATCTTAAACTCACACATGAAAAACACACACAGCTATTTAAGTCGGTTTTGAATGAGCTCTGGGCAATGCTGTACTCTCTCTACTGATGTGCCGCAGCAGATCACATCACACTATGGTCCCTTAACAAATGATGGTAGACAATAGATAATTAACAAAAAAATCTTATCATGAGTGAGTTTAAAATACAAGAATGTGTCTAACTGGCTTGCAAATGGCTGGGTGGGATGATTAGTCTTACACTTACTACACAACAAATTGAAATTTGCTTACGGGCAAAGCCCATCACAGACAGGCCATGAGACTGGACGAGAGCTAGCTGGCTGACTGATGACTGGCTGGCTGGGACAGTCAAAAATGATGTGAAATTATGATGATTGTGATGCTGGTGATGATGGCCAGATGCTCTCAGGGTGTGCTGCTTAAATCCCCTTAACACTTGCTCATCATTTTGACCAGTAAATTCATTATTTACACAAATGAATATGGTCAAATTCAGACAAGTCAATTCACATAAGAGTATCACCATAATCACTATAGTGCAGTCTTGTTCTGTAATTTGAAGCTATAAATTTTCTTGTGTAATATGTCTTGGCGCAACACACCCTGGCATCAACACTGGCTGAGATCACTGCCCAAGAGTAAGTCGTGCACAGCTGGTCAACCTAACACTAACAAGGAAGCAGCAGATATCATCAATGGGACCAGACTACACTTTCCACTTCCATCCTAGGTAAGCAACGGGTTATCCTTTATATTCGATGAGGACATTCTTGGTTTTATGACGAGTGAAGGTCTGGCAGTCATTAGTAGATCACAGCTGCACACCGAGGCTCCTGCGGCCGCAGGAGGCCCACTCTCAGTCCCACCCATTATCTTTGATCATGTGTGCCAGCTCGATGATGTACTTACCCTCCTTGTACTTCTGACTCGATTCAAAGGCATGTTCCTGTAAACATGAACTAAGTTAACATGGCAACAATTTAACGTTCCATTTGATCGCACAATTATGTCACTATGCACGGTACAGCAGTTTGAAAATTTGTAAATTGAATTCTTCCTGTTTATTAAGGCTTGTATTTATTTTCACTCCTAATATTAATAAATGTAATTCATACAAAACCTATTGTAGTACATA
This sequence comes from Procambarus clarkii, assembly GCF_040958095.1. NCBI lineage: Eukaryota > Metazoa > Arthropoda > Malacostraca > Decapoda > Cambaridae > Procambarus > Procambarus clarkii. The sequence continues at coordinate 21,105,689 of NC_091234.1, read as the reverse complement.
CTTTATAATTTACTAAATGTACATACTGTACATTCATAAATTCAAAATCCAATTCAAATTAGTACAACCAGTATATCAACATATATAGTCCATACCTACTCTTTAGTAACAAAATTAATTCTTTTAATTAGATCATTATCTAACGTATTAAGTTTAACAACTATTCTCCATTACCAAACATGTTGATCTATCTTATCCCATTACTGACCAATCTTCCCCAGTTACAAGACTTATCTTTCACCTCGGGTACTGATTGTTTACGTTCTCAGTAGAGTTGTTATGGCACGAAAGATATAATATGATGCTCCGATTTACTTGCCCGAACTCTTCTATCACACGACTTGATAATGGTGCAGGACAGAACGAAACAATGTCGTTTCTCCATCTTCTGTTATGTGGTTTGGTCGTCATGCTCTAATTTTCAGACATTTCTCCTGGCTCTTTATTTGTGGCTGGCAACAGTGCGCAGTATGCTGCTACCCTTCCCTATGAGGTCAGAGCATGGCAGCACCATGTCCATGTTTGATACATTTATTTTAGCATTTGCCAGAAACGCTATGCATACTAGTGGCTTTAGGTATTGTATGTACTACCTCTATCTTTAAATCAAACTGAATGTTTGTACTGTAACTCTGCAACTATGTATGTACTTTTCCTAAATAAATTATAATTATTATTATTATTATCATCATCATCATCATTAAGTACAATGAATTTCAAGGCTTGCTCTCACTTGGCAAAAGCTCTCCAATTCTCTGCAGTGCACGAAATCTTCTCTGAGCAGTTTACAAGTTGATTTGGGGTCCTTGTCTGGGATAGCCTCTCCCTCTGTCTCGTTGCCTGCTACTGCTACCATTGATGCCATTCCAAAGCTGTTTGCATCCTCCTTCAGGATGCAGCTCTTCTTACCTGCCAGCTGACCATTTAGAATTGTCCATGAATCTACTTAGTTGCTCTCCCTTCTGGTGAGAGCATCTGCTCCTCAGACTCCTGGGTGGGGTAGGGATTCTACTGCACCTTTAGCCCAGGATCCAGGAGCCGGTCGGCCGAGTGGACAGCACGCTGGACTTGTCCTGTGGTCCTGGGTTCGATCCCAGGCGCCAGCGAGAAACAATGGGCAGAGTTTCTTTCACCCTACGCCTCTGTTACCTAGCAGTAAATAGGTACCTGGGTGTTAGCTGTCACGGGCTGCTTCCTGGGGGTGGTTGTCTGGTCGAGAACCGGGCCGCGGGGACACTAAAAAGCCCCGAAATCATCTCAAGATAACCTCAAGATAGCCAGGATGTGCAGTTTTGAGCAGTTTGTTACAAAGGCATTCTTGAATTTCTCTGAGGGCTACTGGTCAAAAGGGTTCATTTCATAGGCTTTTCTTTCATCTTTTTGTTGGCATATCATGTAGTGTTGCACAGTCTTCAGTAGGCTAGGTCCTTCCCTTCTGATGTCTCGGGGATTTGCTCAGCCATCTACTCCTCTACTTAACATCTTTCTTGATTTGCTGGAAATGGTGATTCAGGCTTGTTGAGGGTATCCTGCTTCTTCCCAGTCCCCAAGTGAGGGATAGTAATTTGAAGAGAATCTTTAATCTGGATCTGTTTGTTCTTAGCAAGTGTATTCCTTATCTCGGGTTCAACAGGTGGTCCTAAAGTTTCACTTCAGAGGATCTATTGAATGCTGTTTGGTACATTCCCAACCACCTAGACTTCAGAAATTAGCTAGGGATAATAAGATTGATGAAGATTAAGCCACCCAAAAGGTGGCACGGGCATGAATAGCCCATAAGTGGTGGGGCCCTTTGGAGCCATTACCAATATTATTAGCTGATACTGGAGATCTGTGGAGGTGCGACTGCACCCTACAGAAAGGTCGTGAGAGCTAGGGATAAGAATGGGAAACCTCTTATACCACTTTTAGGCTTTGTCATTTGGTTTGAACCTGACTGACTAGTGTGGTCCTTTGACATCTTAAGTCTTCTGGGGATCAAAGTTCTGGCTTACCTTAACAACAGGCTGCTTTCGTCCACCTCCCTCATTCCATTTGTCTGCAGGCCAGGGATATGTTTGTAACCCAGTTGGCCAGCTTCGGCATTCTGGTCAACTAGCAGAAGCCCTAGTTGATGCCTTCTCAGGTTCTGACCTGACCTGACCTGACCAAGACTGGTCAGGAATACTAGGATAGCCTTCTGTTCTATTGTGGTTGACCCTTTGCAGTTGAACAACCATTTACTGGTGCTAAGGTCTTGGTTTTCCCATCTCACAAGATTCTCACTTGCATATTTGACAGCCTGATCTTTGACTACATAGCTTATCCTCTGGGTGGTGTGTCTGAAGGCACTGTACAATATACAGCATTTTGGTGGGCACCCTTTTGCTGCAGTGCTCGGCATAGTCAGTTTCCACTTCAGGTTTTTGGGTTCGGTTTTGTGGTGCCCTCCTGCAGTATTGCTCAAGCTTTTCATGGAAGCGCCAGTCACGAGTCGAAGTCTCCTCACAGGGCTCTACTCTCGCAATCGAGGTAATAAGGATCAATCCCCAGGTGGGAAACAAATGGTGGGGTACATTCTTTCACCTGATGCATCTGTTCACCTAGCAATTAATAAATATGTACAAGGAAGCGGCCCCATTGTTGTGGAGTGCATCCTGAGGAAGGTCAGTAGTTGGCCTAGGAACCCCAAGATATTGGCTTCTTGTCCCCGACATTGGGAATTATATTCTGGAAATATTACATAAGCTTAAGCTGAGGGAAAGAAGCGGCTTTGACCTGAAAATCTTTCTTCATCTGCTCACAAGCACACAGATTGGAAACCATTAAAGTAAATAAAAATCTAATTAACTAATCCACTAGGGGTTTAAAACAAATACTATAATAGAAAATGATGGGGATGTTTTACAAACACATAGGAGTACATTATAAACAAATCGAGGAGTGATTATACTTACATATTTCCAACCCAGTGTTGTCTTGCAGCATTCACAGTATATGTCGGCAACAGCATGAAGGCCTGTTAAGAGCACCCGCTCCTCCGCTGGGCCACACCCAACATTCACCCTGTACACACACAAAAGACAAAAACATCAAATACTGTGCTATCCTATACAGTAAAAATCTGCATATAAAGACCACCAAGAGACAAAAACTGGCCTTTATAGACAGGTGATCTTTCTATGATCAGAACATGTACAATATTTGTGCAGTACTATATCAGTTACTGTATCATGAACAGTTTCTTTAGTATTTCACCGTCCATATATATTTAAAAGCAAGTCTGAAGTTGGAAAGCAATGCATATGCTTCTCCAACAATGTTCTTTTTGTGACAGCTTACTATTTTATAAAACCACCCCTAGGTCTCATTCTTTATTAGAGTTCGGTAATTCCTTTCCACATAATTTTTAAGTTGTGTGTGCTCTAATTTCTCAGAATCCACATTCCATAACATGGCCTTTATTTACATTGAATTCCATTTGTCCTTGATGCTCCAAGCAGTTATTTTATCTAGATCAATTTGAAGGGCATTACAATCATCTATGTCTCCTATCTTTCCCAGGATCTTAGCATCATCCACAAATATGTTCATATAATTCTGTACTCCTTCTGGTAGATCAATGATGTAGATGATGAACATTACTGGTGCAATAACTGAACCCTGTGGTACTCCGCTAGTAACACTCCTCCAGTCAGATACATTGTCTCTGATTACTGCCCTCATCTGTCTGTCAGTCAGAAAAATGTTCAATCATGTCAGAATTTTCCCTGTCACCCCTCCAGAATGTTCCAGTTTCCAGAACAGCCTCTTGTATAGGACTCTGTCAAAAACCTTTTTAGGTCCAGAGAGACATAGTCAACCCAACCATCTCTTTCCTGTAGTATCTCTGTGGCTCTATCATAAAAACTAAGTTGATTTAATGAACAAATCCACACAGGCCATAATGAGGGATCGAACCTACTTCCGAGGTGATCCCAGACGCGTCTTAGTCGATTGCGCCACAACATTGTTAAAAGAATTGCAACCGGGAGTGCTACTGCCCTCGCACGGATCCTGCAGCCTTTCCGAGACACAAACCAGGGTTTTACACAATTCTCCCATGCACCCGGGCTCTGTCAACAAGCTGTTCTACCTCTTCACCCTTACTTCAATTCACTTCCTCATGTATCATGTTATTGTGATTTCTGTGTATAGTGTAAGTAGAGTTAGTATGTTACACAGGATCTTCCTGTTTGAAAACTATATTGTCTGTTCGTTATTATGTCATTACTCTTTAGGTGTTCAACCCATTTGGTTTTAAATATTGTTTCTAGTGTATGGACTACCATGCTTGTTAATGATATGGGTCTATAATTCTGATAATATAATTTTTATGTGTTTGTAATTACCTAAGTGTAGTTAGAGTATGAGAGCTACGCTCGTGGTGTCCTGTCTTCCTTGTCGGCCAAGCGGACAGCACGCGGGACTTGTGATCCTGTGGTCTTGGGTTCGATCCCAGGCGCCAGCGAGAAACAATGGGCAGAGTTTCTTTCACCCTATGCCCCTGTTACCTAGCAGTAAAATAGGTACCTGGGTGTTAGTCAGCTGTCACGGGCTGCTTCCTGGGGGTGGAGGCCTGGTCGAGGACCGGGCCGCGGGGACACTAAAAGCCCTGAAATCATCTCAAGATCATCTCAAGAAGTATGTAAAAGTCATTTGTGAGGTATCCTTGTCCTCGACCAGGTCTCCACCCCCCAGGAAGCAGACCGTGACAGCTGACTAACACCCAGGTACCTATTTTACTGCTAGGTAACAGGGGTATAGGGTGAAAGAAACTCTGCCCATTGTTTCTCGCCGGCGCCTGGGATCGAACCCGGGACCACAGGATCACAAGTCCAGCGGGCTGTCCGCTCAGCCGACCGGCTCCTCATATACTTACTCAAAGCCTTATTTTTGTGCATTATAATACTAGATCAGGACTACCAAGATCACACCAACACTACATGATGCCATCATTTAACCATTCTAGCAAAACAAAAAATATCTAAAAAAAAAAAAAAAAGTACGTTATTGGGACAAATACGGCCAAACGGTATGAACCTTTTGTTGCAGGCGATGAGTCACAATATGTTGAGGTATGTTGACCAGACCAAACATTAGAAAGTGAAGAGACGACGACGTTTCGGTCCATCCTGGACCATTCTCAAGTCGATTGTCGACTTCAGAATGGTCCAGGACAGACCGAAACGTCGTCGTCCCTTCACCTTCTAGTGTGTGGTCTGGTCAACCTTTTGTTACATCTCACTATCAAATGGTCATCCTTTTCCAAGAAGAGATCCTACATGCAAAGCAACATGTAGGAATCATGGACAGTAATTTGAAACAATCAAATTACTTAATACAAAGATTGTTATATATACAGTAAAATGAATTCATAGTGTTTCAATTTTGTAAAAAACTGAAAATGTGCATTTATTCATTCATACCAATTCAAAATGTAGCAAGCATAAATAGGATACTCACACAGAGTTGAAAAGGTAGGCCCGGCCTTGACTTCCCTGAAATGACTGAAAAAAGAAACGGTCTTGATTATACAATTAATACAAAACTTGATTCATACTTGCACAACTTGTGCAATGATAACAGAGCTTATTTTTCATCTTGAATGAAAGTAAACTGTTAAGGCGGACAAATGTACTGAGCAACAGTTTGTGTGTTCATGGCTTTACTTAATATACAACCCTTGTACCTTCAAGTATACCTCTGTATTATGTTCTTATTCATATTTTATGAATAAGAACATATTTTATGAATATTTTATGAATACTACGATTCTTCGCGGCAGGGGATCGTATTCCAGGGACCTGCCCGAAACGCTACGCGTACTAGTGGCTCTACAAGAATGTAACAACTCTTGTATATATCTCAAAAAAAAAAATAAATAAATAAAAAATAAAATATCACTGTATTGTTATCATTATTTCTTCATTAATGCACTAAATTTATTTGATAGCTATTTCTGTATCATCGTAAAGGGATAGCCCAACCATTCATACATGCTAAACTAAGGATATCTGCTGTAGTGTATAACCCAGTGTATCTAAGACCATCTTTAATTATAATTCTTCACATTTATCACTTGGTACTTCAAACTCATTCACAATACAGTACAGTATAGTATAATATGTTGAGGTGTTATGCAAAATTTGTATCTCCATTCACTTGCTCTCACTCACAAATGCTTCTTTTGCACACTATATCCTAGTTTTCTTGGCCTTAGAATGCAATAATTCACTAATAATCATTCCTCAATTGAATTTTATGGCTCATCTCTGTATGCTGAATTATCATAAATCAGACCATATCACACAATGACCATCACATATCATAAATGCCACCGGAAGAGAGAAGAAACTGGGGAGACATGATTACCACATAGAAAATATTCATGAGCCACAATGAAAATTGAAGTATTTTGTGTGTGTCAAGATAGTGAACAATATGAGATGTGTTAAGAGGTGAAGTGGTGGAGCTAAACTCTATTAAGGGTCGAGAAGTGGGAGCCAGGAGCTGTAACTCGTACTCCATGAATACAACTAGGTGAGTACGTATACAGAACTAATTGCCAACCATCACAAACGGCATACTTTTATCACGCACCGATCATAACATATACTGTACTGTATTACGCACCGACCATAACATATACTGTACTGTATTACGCACCGGCCATAACATATACTGTACTGTATTACGCACCGACCATAACATATACTGTACTGTATTACGCACCGATCATAACATATACTGTACTGTATTACGCACCGATCATAACATATACTGTACTGTATTACGCACCGACCATAACATATACTGTACTGTATTACGCACCGGCCATAACATATACTGTACTGTATTACGCACCGACCATAACATATACTGTACTGTATTACGCACCGATCATAACATATACTGTACTGTATTACGCACCGGCCATAACATATACTGTACTGTATTACGCACCGACCATAACATATACTGTACTGTATTACGCACCAACCATAACATATACTGTACTGTATTACGCACCGACCATAATATATACTGTACTGTATTACGCACCGACCATAATATATACTGTACTGTATTACGCACCGACCATAACATATACTGTACTGTATTACGCACTGATCATAACATATACTGTACTGTATTACGCACCGGCCATAACATATACTGTACTGTATTACGCACCGACCATAACATATACTGTACTGTATTACGCACCGACCATAACATATACTGTACTGTATTACGCACCGACCATAACATATACTGTACTGTATTACGCACCGACCATAACATATGCTGTGCTGTATTACGCACCGATCATAACATATACTGTACTGTATTACGCACCGATCATAACATATACTGTACTGTATTACGCACCGATCATAATATATACTGTACTGTATTACGCACCGGCCATAACATATACTGTACTGTATTACGCACCGACCATAACATATACTGTACTGTATTACGCACCGACCATAACATATACTGTACTGTATTACGCACCGACCATAACATATACTGTACTGTATTACGCACCGACCATAATATATACTGTACTGTATTACGCACCGACCATAACATATACTGTACTGTATTATGCACCGACCATCACATATATCACATACTGTACTACAGTATCTATGAATTCTACGAATTTAAATTAACAAACTTCTCACATCACATATCACTTTTTCTTTCTTTTTCTGTTGCTCTGTATATTTCTCTGTTATTTTATTTTATCAAGATCAGTGTTTTAATGAATCAAAGATCTGATTCATTATCTCCCTGATACAGGAGATGACTTGGCTCTGGAACGACTTTTGTTGCCCGGTGTTGCACCTTCAAAGCAGCTGTGTCCTGGAAATGAGGCCTCCATGCTTGGATACAGTAATCCAAATGGGGGTGCAGGACCTTGTGCAGGACTCCGTCCTCACACAGCATGTGGTAGAGCCCACACGTGGTAACAGCATACTAGATCTTGTGCTAACAACAGAAGAGGGTATGACTGATCAAATTCTTGTGGGGTGAAAAGCTAACCCCCCCTCATGCAACCACCATATTTAAAGATGGACTACGAATATAGAAACCCACATAAAGGTCCAAGATGATGAATTCCTAGATTACCAGCGAGGTGACTCAAGGAATGAGAGGGGAACTGCAATCCATCTCTGGTTTGCAGGATGACCATGGAGCTGATGGATGACCATGGAGCTGAAGGATGACCATGGAGCTGATGGGTGAACAGGGAGCCGATGGGTGAACATGGCACGGAAGCAGCATAGTATAATTTCAAGAGGGTCATCATGGAACTCGTTCAAAAATATGTGCCGAAAAGAAGACAAACAAGAAAGGGAACTAGAGGGATGACACGAGTCGTAAAAAGAGCATTGGTAACCAAGAGGAACCTCTGGAGAATGTAATAATCCACGATGGACATCACTGATTATGAGTTATACAAATGGGCACTAAATGCGGCCACTCAGAAAATCAGCTGCTCTGGAGAAGGTGCAACACCGGGCAACAAAAGTCATTCAAGAGCTAAGTCATCTCTCATATCAGGAACGCTTGAAGGCCACAGGGCTATAAACACTGCAAACCAGGCATGACAGGGCGGATCTCATCAAAACTTTTAAAATACTGAACAAGTTAGAGGTTGTTGATCCAAATATTTTCTTCAAGTCAGTTGTAACACAAACAAGGAGCAACGGTTTCAAGTCACAATGTAGGTCTGAGAACAGGAGATGCTTTTTCACCCACAGGGTTATTAACCTATGGAACCGACATCCCTGCAGAAGCCATAACTGCCAAAACTGTGCTGAGTTTTAAAATAGACATAGTAAAGATCATCAAGACAAATGGGGGGGACCTTTGACAAGTTGCCAGCTTCCTGTCCTTGTCAAGGCCACTAGGGTTAGTGGCCCTTGGGTAAATACAGTATATGCCCAGTAGAATCCAGGTGGAATGAACACTTTGCTATGTAGCTATCATACTTGCACGTAATGACAATGTCACTCTCTTGCTGCATGAACCTTCCTTTCTACATGGAGGTATAGACAAATCTTCCTAAGTCAGTACCATTTAAGATATAAGGCAAGCTCTGAGTATAGAGCATGTGCACATGATGTCACACTATTTTGATAATGCCATATTCCCAGTTAACTCATGCCAACCTGCAGATGATGATCCTGTTCATCTCCCAAGCATATCTTAAAAAGAAAACATTATCTACCTGTAATACTCATACAGGTACTGTGGATTTAACGGTGGATGTGATTAGCAAAGGGTTCAACAATGTCATCAGATACAAGACAAAAAGTTGCAGAATTGGCATACAGTATGATCACACTCCCCTGTAAGTAACTATAACTAGCAGAAGACAATGGAAAATTAAATGCTTAACGGCCATTACTGTAAAAAGAGCAAGCCAGCATCCACATCTAGCACATAGCATCCTGACTCCATATAACGGATTTCTCAAAACAATGGATAAAATCCATCCGCCGACCTTTACTCCAAAATTCTGATTCATTATAAACAATTCTGCAACTCAACTCAAGAGAGAGAGAGACATGGCAAAATCTGGGTTATCAGTTCATAATGTCATTTCCAGCACATACTGTAGAACATTTTTGGCTATTAATTTACCTTATGGTTTACCATATGGTTTCCCATAGTTGGAGACACGAAGCCAGTTCGTCTTATAAAGGTTCTCCTCGACCAACTACTGACCTTCCCTAGGATGCAACCCACAACAGCTGCCTAACTCCCAGGTATCTATTTACCGCAAGGTGAACAGACACGTCAGATGAAAGGAAACATTGCCCAAATGCTTTCGTCCTTCCATGAGAACTGAATCTGGGACCTTTTGGCTGTTTATCACTGTACTGCAGGACCCTACGTGGTCCTTTAGAGTACTGTACAGTAAATATTACTGAAAATATTGCAGTGATATGGTATTATATATTATACAAGGGAGTTTATGTCACATTTTGTATTTTTGAGTTAAAATCATGTCATCTGGCGAGAATAGCAGTGGTATACTGGCCAAGGTTACAGAGAACTTTCTTACCCCACAAGGTAGATAGTACCATGAATAACAAGGCAAAGTTATTAGAGAAACATAATCATGGCAGTGGAAGCAAGTGGCTGGAAGAGGAGTATGGCATGGGGTACAAGTGCTGTTTCTGATATAAAAATGTAAATAAATAAGCTCATGGTGTGTGTGTGTGTGTGTGTGTGTGTGTGTGTGTGTGTGTGTGTGTGTGTGTGTGTGTGTGTGTGTAATTACCTAAGTGTAATTACCTAAGTGTAGTTACAGGATGAGAGCTACGCTCGTGGTGTCCCATCTTCCCAGCACTCTTTGTCATATAACGCTTTGAAACTACTGACGGTCTTGGCCTCCACCACCTTCTCACTTAACTTGTTCCAACCGTCTACCACTCTATTTGCGAAGGTGAATTTTCTTATATTTCTTCGGCATCTGTGTTTAGCTAGTTTAAATCTATGACCTCTTGTTCTTGAAATTCCAGGTCTCAGGAAGTCTTCCCTGTCGATTTTATCAATTCCTGTTACTATTTTGT
>NC_091234.1:21065067-21092567 GCF_040958095.1 Procambarus clarkii | reverse complement strand
AACATGTTTGCTGATGATGCTAAGATAATAGGAAGGATAAGAAATTTAGATGACTGTCATGCCCTTCAAAAAGACCTGGACAAAATAAGTATATGGAGCACCACTTGGCAAATGGAATTTAATGTTAATAAATGTCATGTTATGGAATGTGGAATAGGAGAACATAGACCCCACACAACCTATATATTATGTGAGAAATCTTTAAAGAATTCTGATAAAGAAAGAGATCTAGGAGTGGTTCTAGATAGAAAACTATCACCTGAGGACCACATAAAGAATATTGTGCAAGGAGCCTATGCTATGCTTTCTAACTTCAGAATTGCATTTAAATACATGGATGGCGATATACTAAAGAAATTGTTCATGACTTTTGTTAGGCCAAAGCTAGAATATGCAGATGTTGTGTGGTGCCCATATCTTAAGAAGCACATCAACAAACTGGAAAAGGTGCAAAGACATGCTACTAAGTGGCTCCCAGAACTGAAGGGCAAGAGCTACGAGGAGAGGTTAGAAGCATTAAATATGCCAAAACTAGAAGACAGAAGAAAAAGAGGTGATATGATCACTACATACAAAATAGTAACAGGAATTGACAAAATCGACAGGGAAGACTTCCTGAGACCTGGAACTTCAAGAACAAGAGGTCATAGATTTAAACTAGCTAAACACAGATGCCGAAGAAATATAAGAAAATTCACCTTCGCAAATAGAGTGGTAGACGGTTGGAACAAGTTAAGTGAGAAGGTGGTGGAGGCCAAGACCGTCAGTAGTTTCAAAGCGTTATATGACAAAGAGTGCTGGGAAGACGGGACACCACGAGCGTAGCTCTCATCCTGTAACTACACTTAGGTAATTACACTTAGGTAATTACACACACACACACACACACACACCCCTACCTGGAACTCCAAGAACAAGACGTCATAGATTTAAACTAACTAAACAAAGCTGCAGAAGAAATATAAGAAAATTCACTTTCCCAAACAGTGGTAGTTGGTTGGAACAAGTTAAGTGAGAAGGTGGTGGAGGCCAAGACCGTCAGTAGTTTCAAAGCGTTATATGACAAAGAGTGCTGGGAAGACGGGACACCACGAGCGTAGCTCTCATCCTGTAACTACACTTAGGTAATTACACATAGGTAATTACACACAGGCAATTTTTTTAAACCTGTAACTTTGAAACAAGAGGCCCTAGATTCAAGTTAACGAAACAAGGTGGCAAAATATATACGAACGTTCTCTGCAACAGTTATAGAAGGTTGTAACAACTTAAGTGAGAAGTACAAACTATTGATGGTTTCAAAGCATCACAAGACAAAGATTACAGGGAAAATGGGCCACAATGACCATACCTTGAGGTTACCTCGAGGTGATTCCGGGGCTCAGCGATCCCCGTGGCCCGGTCGTCGACCACAGTGTAGTTATTATCCTGTAACTACATTTAGGGAGTGACACACCCACTTATGCACAAAATGCTAAATTACTAGAAAAAATATAAGACTGAGATGACTTTCAGGCCTTTCATAATGACCTAGACATAATATGTGAATGGAGGAACACATGGCAAATGGAATTCAATGTGAACAAATGCCACATAATGTTAGGGGGCAAAAGGGAAAAAAACAGGCCGCATACAACCTACAAATTATATAAAAGATATTAAAGAACTAAGACAAAAGCAGGCGATGAGTCACAGTAACGTGGCTGAAGTATGTTGACCAGACCACACACTAGAAGGTGAAGGGACGACGATGTTTCGATCCGTCCTGGAGCATTCTCAAGTCACAATCAACTTGAGAATGGTCCAGGACGGACCGAAACGTCATCGTCCCTTCACTTTCTAGTGTGTGGTCTGGTCAACAACTAAGACAAAAGTAAGCTCTAGTAGTTCTGGACGGTAAACTGTCACCAGACGACCAGAAAAAAAGCACTGAGAGGAGCCACTGCTATACTAGTAAACTTCAGAATCACTTTTATGATATTTGAGACAAACTGGAGTATGTAGCAGTCGTATCCCGCCAAACACACGACGAAACTACGTCGTTGTTCGAACAAGTTGTAACACTGACGAAACTACGACGTTGCTACAATGTTCGAACGAGTTGTAAGAACAATGAAACTACAACAATGCTACAGCGTTTGAACAAGTTGTAACACCGACGAAACTACGACATTGCTACAACATTCAAACAAGTTGTAACACCTTCTAACAATTGTAACAACCAATATACAGCAGCAAGTTGTAACAATGTTCTAATACATCATAAAAACGTTATACCAAGATGTAATAACTTTATTACAAGTTGTAACACGGGAAACATAGGGACCGTTATGTTGTGTGTTTGCAGGGATGGCGCCCCGTATCTCAAATAGCACATCAATAAACTAGAAAGGATGCAAAGACATGCTTCTAAATGGCTTCCAGAACTTAAAAGCATGAGCTATTAGCTGGAAGCATTAAACATGCTAAGGCTGGAAAATAGGAGAAAAGGTGAGATCTAATTATTATGTACAAAATAATACCTGTAACAGGAATAAAAAAATATAGACAAAAAGGATTTTATAAACTTGTAGCTTCAAGGGCAAGAAGCCATGGATTCAGGGACACAAAGATGTTGAAAAATGTATACAAGAGTTCTCCTTTGCAAAGAGAGTATTAGAGAGTTGGAACAATTTAAGTTAGAAGGCGGTGAATGCTAACTAAAACCCTCAGTAGTTTTAAAGCATCATATGACAAATATTACTGGGAAAACAGGGCACACCACAAGCATAACTCATCCTGTAACTGTACTTGGGTGTTACACTTTGGAAATTACATATATACACACAGTGGGTTAAGTCGTTGGATCACAACCAAGGATTGCAGATTTGATCCCCATACCAGGACAGAGGTGTTTGTGTAATGTTTCCTTTCGCTTGGTGCCTTTGTTCACCTAGCAATACTATATAGGTACCTTGGAGTTAAGACAGCTGTTGTGGGTTGCATCCTGGGGATGGTCAGTAGTTGGCCTAGTAGATATGATAGAGAAAATAGGTCGGGAATCATTACATTAGGCAACCAAAGACAAGAATTAGAAAAGCAGGGCTCAAAGAGCTAACAGCTCAATCTTGCAGGCATAACTAGGTGAATGCACTATCTCGCCCCACTCTCTCACACACACACACCCACTCACTCTTTCACAAAACTCAACCCCCCCTCCCCACACTCAATACTCATTTACACCCACTCAAATCCACCCACACACACCCCACTGTCACAAACCCACCAACTCACCCCCCTTGCACACCCCCACACAAGCCCAGCATTTTAAATTAAGGCAATTCCATAACATACAAATTTGTCTGGGACCATAACCCTAGTTTTCAATGTTACTTAGTTTATATATTGTAGCATATTTTTATATAATACGTCATTTTCCAGGAACAGTTTTATATAAATATTAACCTAAAACTTAACTACAGTGTCGGTGGTGTAGTGGTAAGACACTCGCCTGGCGTTCCGCAAGCGCTTTGTCATGGGTTCGTATCCTGGCCGGGGAGGATTTACTGGGCGCAATTCCTTAACTGTAGCCTCTGTTTAACACAACAGTAAAATGTGTACTTGGTTATAACAACGATTCTTCGCGGTGGGGATCGTATTCCAGGGACCTGCCCGAAACGCTATGCGTACTAGTGGCTCTACAAGAATGAAACAACTCTTCTATATATCTAAAAAAAAAAAAAAAAAAAAAAAAAAAAAGTCCAAAGTTCGATTCCAGTAGCAGGATAGATATTTTGTCATGGTTCTTTACACACAATTCTTTTGTTTACCAAGCAGTAAACAGGTGCCTGAGACCTTGTCAAGTGTTGTGGATGGCATCCTGTGAAGGTCAGCTGTTAGGGACCCTGATCAGCCTAATGGGCTTCCCGTCCCCTGACAATGGAAAGCCAACCTTGTGTTTATCTTGTGCTGGTTGTTGGGATCAATGCTCCCATGGCCTGGTCTCTGACCTAGTTGAGATTGGTCAATATGTTGTGGACTGATTGGTCCTCAATCCACATGCTGAGGACACTATAATTTAGTCATGGTAAGGTCTTCATGTCAGCTTTCACTCAATCACCTCACTTTCATTTCCTGTTCTTCGTGCCGTGTCCTTAATAAGACTTCATTCTTCTTTCATGATGCCACTAGCTGGAGTGGGGGTTGGGGATGTTAGTTTGCAACTATTGGCTAATATGTGGTGGAGAATAAAAAAAAAAAAATTAAGTTTGCTCTACTAGCACCCTATCAGACACTGGACATTCACTCACCTAAGGTCAATGGCTTGTCTTTCGAGCCCTGGAGACGTCCAGGGCTTGTCTTTCTCAGGTGTCCGCAGTGTCATCAAGTCTAGCCAGCCTGCCTACCCTCGCGCCCATGATGTGCGAAAGTATGCCTCTCTTTCGGCTGTTTTTGGTAATATGTCTTGGGCCGATATTCGGTGTGGGCATTCGGGTTTTGGAGATTGAACAGGGTCTTGGCTGCCAGATATCTCGTGAACGTCCCGGTTCCTTTGGGGCGGTTTTCCTTTGAATCGGTGGTATTCATCGTTCAAGAACTGGGGTTGTGGGCTGTCGGCTCACCCTGGGTAGCTCCCCCTCAACACAAGGAGGGAGGGGGGGGGTAGCACTAATGAGGTGGAGCTAGTTGGATGACGTGTCGCTTGTTTGTTTTCTTTCTGGGGGAGATATTTTATTCTTTTGAGGACGTAGTTTGCAGTGTAACCAGACAGTGGTCTGTTTTGCTTCGCCTACCTTTCTGGGTCCTTTTCCCAGTCGATGGCAATTATGACATACAGTACTGTACTGTACTTTAAATGTAAAGTGCTCATAGGCCATTACTCCCTGCACCTCTCTGAAGGGGCCAGGTTCTGGCTCATGGTCTCTGGGAGGCTAAAGGACTCTGTGACTGATGACCCTAGCTATATCAGTTCGGATAGCTTCAGAAAGCCAACGGGGCTCCCCCCAGAAAACATACCTTTCTGGATGAGCTCCGGTGGCTCGTATTCTTCTGCAAACTGCAACTAGTGTGCTGGGATAGTTTAACTCACTGTCTGGTATCTGTCTTTACCAATAAACAAAGAGAGTTATTGGTGCAGTCAAGAGATATTCATGATTAAAATTGTATCCATTTCTTGGCCAACCTGATCAAATAAAAATATACAGAAAAAGAATGTATCTGTAATTGCTGCTTCTGACCTGAAGAGTGAACCACTTTTAATTAAATATTAAAAGTAGTTAATATTCCATATTAACAAAATCTATTTTATTTGTGTTATTTATTTTCCTTTTGCAAGCCTAACTGAAATCTGAATAAGTCAAAAAGGAAAGTACAATAAAGTTTGCGAATCTCTTAGTTTTACCTGAATTTACCCGAGGGCTACTATCTATTTAGTGGCCTCAATGGAGAAATGAAACTGGCAACGTGTTGAACACTCCCCTCCCCCCCTTGTTCAAGAGAATTTTTTTCAAACTGGATTTTGAACTGAAACGATGCTTGATAACATATCTGATTTTGGTGCTTTATTGAATAAACAAGCACCACACATTATTGCATTGTAGTGGCATCTTAGGCCACTACAATGAATTGCGTTCATTCTGGTTGTGATGAACAACTATTGGCAAGGACATTAGGGTAAAAGCTGACCAATTAAACTGTTGGGGAGTATACAAGCAGATATTCATTAAAATATATGGTTGGTAAGGGGAGACGTAGAGCAGAGGGCCCCTCTTCCATCGACCCTCAGAAATGTGAAAACACTAAGAGAACCCTTGAGAACACTTGTTCCCCCTTCCGAAGAACAAATTTAACTGTTACACACTCAACACTAAAACTATGATTGCTATAAATGGTGAATTATTAATTACAGTATATTAGAATTTAAATAAAATTTTGTATAAAATACTGTATAATCTATGAATTACACTTTTGTCTACACCTGCCATTTTCCAGTGAACACCAAACAGCATGAGGCTATCTTGAGGTTATCTTGAGATGATTTCGGGGCTTTAGTGTCCCCGCGGCCCGGTCCTCGACCAGGCCTCCACCCCAGGAAGCAGCCCGTGACAGCTGACTTAACTCCCAGGTACCTATTTACTGCTAGGTAACAGGGGCATTCAGGGTGAAAGAAACTTTGCCCATTTGTTTGTGCCTCGTGCGGGAATCGAACCCGCGCCACAGAATTACGAGTCCTGCGCGCTATCCACCAGGCTACGAGGCCCCGAGAGAGAGAGAGTTACGTCTTCCATTCTGCCTATTTATCTATTGTGTATCAAAAAGCTTTCCAATTCCAAGCCAAGATAAAAATACACGCACAACAAGCCTCACGACATTGCTCCTGTCAACGTGTGCCAAGAGAAACAAGTGTGAGGTGGCCACCCCAATTAAGACTGCTTTCAGACTTCACAAATTATTAGCTCATCCGTAAATTTGGTCCATAGCCAATTCATTGACACTTGTGTGAATTTCTATATAAATTTCTTTTATAAACACAATGTACCTTCTAGCATAAATAAATAAATAAATAAATAAATAAATAAATAAATAAATATGCACATAGTGATGGGTGGGGAGTATGCAGCCAATGACTTGTATGAATACGTGTACAGTTATCTTGAGATGATTTTGGGGTTTTAGTGTCCCCGCGGCCCGGTCCTCGACCAGGCTTCCACCCCCAGGAAGCAGCCCGTGACAGCTGACTAACACCCAGGTACCTATTTTACTGCTAGGTAACAGAAGCATCAGGGTGAAAGAAACTCTGCCCATCGTTTCTCGCCGGGGTCTGGGATCGAACCCGGGACCACAGGATCACGCGTCTAGTGTCCTGTCCGCTCAGCCACCGGCTCCACACGGAGCCACCACCACCACAGTACATACAGTACAGTATGTACATACTCTCGTACAGTATATGTGTGTGCAAGAGAGAGAGAGAGTAGGCACATGTGTGCCTGCATCTACAGGTGTACATATACTATATATGTGTTAGTATGTGCACTATGTACAGGTATATAGTATATATATACATATATGAAAATGACAATATATTTAAGAGCTATAACTATCAGGAGTCATTATTTACCTGAATTTGCCTGAGGACCACTAACACTCTTGTGGCATCAGATGAGGACAGGAAGCCGGCAGCTTGTCAAATATCCCCCCCAGTCCCCTCTCATTTGTCGCTAAATATACTATACCTTCCATTATACCCAGGTATGACAACACACACTGGCTACCTCAAACAGGTTAACTATAATGATTTTGTATAATATTCATTATTACTCACGTCATTGTATTACATTATCAAGTTAACTATTACAGCATTATTTGCTTGCTGTACATTATCTTTTGTTTCTGGACTTTTGTTTCACCTTAAGAATGGGTTAAGAGGTTGTTGTATGTGACTAAGAATGTTTAATGGCATTAGCCTTAGGTAATAGTTTAGTTCATTTATTATGCACCCCATACCCATCTTGTGGGCGGTAGTGGAAAGGGTTACAGAGGCACATAATGGGCTCAGGGACTGAACCCCACAAGTCATTGAGCTAAACAAGTTATACCAGTCTTGACAAGCTAGTTACAAAATTCACTAGGTAATATAATTCAAGAAAGGTTTTGAACCTTTTTTAACTCTTATTGCCATTTTTATGTCATCTATGTCATTTGACATAGATGACATAAAAATGACAAAATGACATAAAAATGACAAAATCTATGTCATTTTTAATTTATTATTACACAGAATATGTGCCTCTGTAACCACCACCGCCCACAGGATGGGTATAGGGTGCATAATAAAGAAATTAATAATATTATTATTTTAAATCGAGATAAGCACATGTGTCCTTCTAGAATGGAGCTCAGGAAGTATGGCAACACTGTCGGCCGCAGCGCTGCCAGACGCCTCATGACGTCACACTGCTCATGTCATAATTATCACATATAGATAATTTCTCTATTTGTTGCTCATTGCTCATTCTTCACCCTTGTATTGTGTCCCGTTCTTATGCCTCCCAAGACTGGAAGTCGATTCCCATTACATAAGTCATCAGATAAGGCCACAGGACTTGTATATTGGTAAAAAAAAAACTTTAGAACAATTCCCTTACACACACACAACACTGCAGTTACAGCCCCTGCTCCTGTGCCAGGTAAGTCCATTACGGGCTCACCATAGCCCGTGCTACTTGCCCCGCTCCTGTGCCAGGTAAGTCCACTACGGGCTCACCATAGCCCGTGCTACTTGCCCCGCTCCTGTGCCAGGTAAGTCCACTACGGGCTCACCATAGCCCGTGCTACTTGCCCCGCTCTCCTGTGCCAGGTAAGTCCACTACGGGCTCACCATAGCCCGTGCTACTTGTCCCGCTCCTGTGCCAGGTAAGTCCACTACGGGCTCACCATAGCCCCTGCTACTTGCCCCGCTCCTGTGCCAGGTAAGTCCATTACGGGCTCACCATAGCCCCTGCTACTTGCCCCGCTCCTGTGCCAGGTAAGTCCATTACGGGCTCACCATAGCCCGTGCTACTTGCCCCGCTCCTGTGCCAGGTAAGTCCATTACGGGCTCACCATAGCCCGTGCTACTTGCCCTGCTCCTGTGCCAGGTAAGTCCATTACGGGCTCACCATAGCCCGTGCTACTTTGGAACTTATGTTCTAAGTAGCTGACTCTTAAAACAACAACTTAATACACATAACATACACGGACCAGGAAGCATAATAAACATGTAACCTTATAAGGAGATTCACCAATGTCTTGGTAAACATCTTGAGAGTGCATAGTGTAGGAAATCATCTCAAGATAACCTCACGATAACCTATTTCCTGGAAAGATTATTTACACTCCCTATGAGCACGAGAAGGAATACATAGTAGTGATAACATAATTAAATTGAGTATTTTAGCGATAAGATATCTTGACCTTCAAACTGTGGTGCTACATATATACACGGCTGAATGACATATATACAGTATACAACTGTTGTATATTGTATGATGTTACAGTAAGGACTTTTATAAGTACTGAGTAACCATAATGGGGTAGTCTACACACATATGTATGTATGTATGTATGTATGTATGTATGTATGTATGTATGTATGTATGTATGTACTCACCTAGTTGTACTCAACTAGTAGTGCTTGCTCTGGCTCTTTGGATGGCAGTGTGGGTGAGTGCCAGTATAAGTGTAGCCAGGTATAAGGGGCATATAATAGCCAGGTATAAGGGGCATATAAGAGTAACCAGGTATAAGGGGCATAATAAGAGTAGCCAGGTATAAGGGGCATATAAGAGTAGCCAGGTATAAGGGGCATATAAGAGTAGCCAGGTATAAGGGGCATATAAGAGTAGCCAGATATAAGGGGCATATAAGAGTAGCCAGGTATAAGGGGCATAATAAGAGTAGCCAGGTATAAGGGACATATAAGACTAGCCAGGTATAAGGGGCATAATAAGAGTACCTGCTTGATGGGGTTCTGGGAGTAGCCAGATATAAGGGACATATAAGACTAGCCAGGTATAAGGGGCATAATAAGAGTACCTGCTTGATGGGGTTCTGGGAGTAGCCAGATATAAGGGACATATAAGACTAGCCAGGTATAAGGGACATATAAGACTAGCCAGGTATAAGGGGCATAATAAGAGTACCTGCTTGATGGGGTTCTGGGAGTAGCCAGATATAAGGGACATATAAGACTAGCCAGGTATAAGGGTCATGTACAAGCAACAGATATCACCCTAACCTTGGATATCAGCTCGTCGTGGTTGGCGAGGTGGGCCCTACAGTGGATACACGAGTAAGTACGGTGACACGAGGGCAGGTAGGCCTATAAGAAAAACAAAAAATCAAATCACCGTAATGACAAAGGCAATAGGCCATTCATTACCGCCAAAACATGTTTATATGAGTCGATGATTAACTAAGTTTTAACGGGTTATTCATGCCTGTGTTATGAGTTTGCATGGGCATGAATATCCCAGAAAGGAGGATAAGGGGCTTTTACCTGGAAGGTTTTAACCATGGTGGTGGTTAGTGGTACAGGGGCCGAGTGTGGCCGGGTTCTGTCAGTGGGAGTGGTTCGGGTGTCACGGAGCCAGCCTGCTGCAGGCTCCCCTGGCTGCTGTTGCTGCTGCTGTTGCTGCTGCTGCTGTTGTTGGGGGTCGTGGTGGCGCGCCGCCCCCGACCCGACGGAGCCCACGGGGCGAGCTGCGCTGATACACAGCCAGGGCGCCAAGCACTCCAGTACTCTCACCCTGCCTGGAACATTAATGACTCTGTATCAGTGCAAGCCAGTGGCTCAGGGACCGTAACTCGCTGCTCTACTGTAGGGAATATATTCACGGCTTCCTTACCGTGCTGCTCTAGCAGTCTTTAAGCTCTCTTAACTCTAATCAATGAGCTCTGTGTCGATAAATTAATGTAAATCTCTCCCAATAAGCCCAAGAACCTCTCCCAATGAGCCCAAGAATCTCTCCCAATAAGCCCAAGAATCTCTCCCAATAAGCCCAAGAACCTCTCCCAATAAGCCCAAGAACCTCTCCCAATAAGCCCAAGAACCTCTCCCAATACGCCCAAGAACCTCTCCCAATACGCCCAAGAACCTCTCCCAATATAAGGTGTGTACAACCTCACCAATCACCACATGAAGGTGTTACAAATATGACTTAAAAGTTCCTTAAAACTACTTAAATGCTGCCACCACCTTCGCCTTTGATGAAACTGAGCGCTTTACAGTGAGCGACAGTGAAGAATACCAGTCACTGGAGAGGTGACAGGTGGTGGAGGACCTAATCTATCTTCCCTATCAAGGCGATAGATTTATCAACACCAGTGCTCACTTTAGATACAGTAGGAATGAGGTATCTATGTGTAGACAGCAGATTGTCAGTCTTCCCAGATTCCTGTCTCGTCTCAAGACACAGTACACACTCTCTCTCCTTCCGTTGATTGATTGATTAAGATTAAGCCACCCAAGAGGTGGCACGTGCATGAATAACCCGTAATCCTTCCCTCTGGTAACGAGCTTTTGTATCCCGTTTATCCCTAAGTATCCCTTGAATGGACGGGTTTGAATCTGGGAACAAGGGATAGACTTTCCAACCTTTGAACTACTGGAGGTAACCTTATCTCAAGCAGTTGCAAGCCCTCAGCCCCCTGCCAACAGTTACAAGCCCTCAGCCCCCTGCCAACAGTTACAAGCCCTCAGCCCCCTGCCAACAGTTACAAGCCCTCAGCCCCCTGCCAACAGTTACAAGCCCTCAGCCCCCTGCCAACAGTTACAAGCCCTCAGCCCCTGCCAACAGTTACAAGCCCTCAGCCCCCTGCCAACAGTTACAAGCCCTCAGCCCCCTGCCAACAGTTACCAGCCCTCAGCCCCCTGCCAACAGTTACAAGCCCTCAGCCCCCTGCCAACAGTTACAAGCCCTCAGCCCCCTGCCAACAGTTACCAGCCCTCAGCCCCTGCCAACAGTTACCAGCCCTCAGCCCCTGCCAACAGTTACAAGCCCTCAGCCCCCTGCCAACAGTTACAAGTCCTCAGCCCCCTGCCAACAGTTCAAGGGGTCCCCATTAACACTGACAACAAGACCTAATTTCCCCTGGGTGAACAAATCGACAAGGGCCGTGACGTAGGTTCGAAGTTACGTCCAAGAGGTGAAACAAAAGTGACAACAAGGCCTATCTACTGAGACAATAAGCAGTTGTGGGGCTACGCGCGCGCCCTCTGGCCAGAGTTAAGCAGAGGTAGTGGCTCCTAGCCAAGCCTAGCCGGGCCTAGCCAAGCCTAGCCTAGCCTTCCTGCCTCTCTCTCCTCTCTATACACACTCCTTTATATATATAAACTGGTTTATATCTTACTTTACAGACATTTCTAACGTTCAATAAATTTAAAAAATCGGGCTTCGTTATTACGTCTAACCTCGTCCTTTAAGGCCGCTGATATCTCTTGAAGCTCAGCAACAATATCCAGGGAAGATAACGCACGATAACTCACGATAACCAAAGGCTTAATCAAGCCTCCACATCCTGCCGTTCCGTCGTCAAGAATAACATTCTATAACGTCAGGAAAGCGGTCAAGTTAAAGTGGTTTCCCCTAAGCTGCCAGAGGAGCCAAAACAGAAAACGGGAGAGTGCGTCCATTTTCGCCAGCCGCTTCCGTCAAAATGAGACGGGTTGACGGCACTGGGTTGACGGACCTGGGTTGACGGCCCTGGGTTGACGGCCCTGGGTTGACGGCCCTGGGTTGACAGCCCTGTTTTGACGGACCTGGGTTGACGGACCTGGGTTGACGGACCTGGGTTGACGGCCCTGGGTTGACGGCCCTGGGTTGACGGCCCTGGGTTGACGGACCTGGGTTGACGGACCTGGGTTGACGGACCTGGGTTGACGGTCCTGGGTTGACGGCCCTGGGTTGACGGCCCTGGGTTGACGGCCCTGGGTTGACGGACCTGGGTTGACGGTCCTGGGTTGACGGTCCTGGGTTGACGGTCCTGGGTTGACGGTCCTGGGTTGACGGTCCTGGGTTGACGGCCCTGGGTTGACGGCCCTGGGTTGACGGCCCTGGGTTGACGGCCCTGGGTTGACGGACCTGGGTTGACGGACCTGGGTTGACGGACCTGGGTTGACGGACCTGGGTTGACAGCCCGGGGTTGACGGCCCTGGGTTGACGGACCTGGGTTGACGGACCTGGGTTGACGGACCTGGGTTGACGGACCTGGGTTGACAGCCCTGGGTTGACAGCCCTGACGGTGGTAACTGTTTCTTGTGTATTGAAATACATTCTTGCAAGATGGCGTATTGTATAACAAAATACAATTCTCCTTACTGTATCTAAGAATGCAATATCTTTCCACCTTTTGAAGGGAATTAATTAATTCATTAGCTCCCCCCCCCCTCTCATTAGCCTAATCACCTAAGCTGCATTTTTTTATCTCAATCTTTTTTTAATTCCAGATCTCATTATTTCAATCAATTATTAAGGGGTTCAGTTGGGTTCGTTCTGACAGCTGGGTGGACAGCGCTTCGGATTCTTAGTCCTGAGGTTCCGGGTTCGATCCCCGGTGGAGGCAGAAACAAATGGGCAAAATGTTTCATTCACCCTCATGCCCCTGTTACCATACATACATACATACCCATACAGTAAATAGGTACCTGGGAGTTAGTCAGCTATCACGGGCTGCTTCCTGGGGGTGAAGGCCTTGGTCGAGGACCGGGCCGCGGGGACACTAAAGCCCCGAAATCAACGTTGTATACGTTTAACTCTTCAAATTATTTTCAAACTGTTTGAATTTGGCGCGCACTGGAGGCCATTTCTCCCGCCTAATGCGTCGCATTCTTAACGAGAAAACACCATTCCGTTACGAGGACATTTAATCCAAATCAATGCACAGCAATATTGACGTTCTTGCATGCATCGGCCTCGAGAGGTTAGGGGGGTTGGTTGGGTTCGTAGGTTTCTGGATAGGCAAAACGGTTGTATTTTTAAAATGGCGCGAAAAATGTCAGCCGCCAGCTGATGGCGGCCACAGTTTATCGCGTTCAAAAATAAACTTATATCTCAACCTTTCCCACGATATGTGACTATTAATTTTGATTAATAAAGACGTTAACAGTCCCCGGTGCCACTTAATTAATAATTATCATCGTTATTAATATATAGAGTGGGTAGTGGGGGCGGAAATAGGGGTTTGGCACGCGTCACTTGGACGCCATATTGAAATTCCTTGGAAGAGCTGAGTGTGTGTCAAATGTTTGGGGTAATATATCTTATTATACCCCGCGCCAGGGAAGGGGCACATGGCGTTTTAAATGATTATAATAGTATGATAGTTATATTTTAAATGATTATGATAGTAGATATAATTATGATAGTAATTAAATGATAGTCCCAAACACGAATTATTTCAAATATTTTGACTAAACACACAAGTTTAATAGTCATTTTCGCTCACTTTCTGCATATACTATGTATAAAAGAATGTATAAATAGGAGAATAAGTTTATGAAAACTTAAAACAACCAAAAGCCGCGGATAATCATGCCAGCAAACGTACGAATTTAAACATCAAGTTACTGTCATATTAACGAATATAAAACTTGAAAAGGAATCGCTTGGAAATGAGCCAATATAAATGATATATGAAGACACTATAGGCTGCGCAGAGCGTGGCTGAAAGTAACGATGTGCGCAGTCCCTGCCATCATGCTATCAATGCACAAACGTCTTCACTGACTTCTTCACGGCTCAGAAGTCTTCACTGACTTCTTCACGGCTCAGAAGTCTTCACTGACTTCTTCACGGCTCAGAAGTCTTCACTGACTTCTTCACGGCTCAGAAGTCTTCACTGACTTCATGGTACCAATGAAGTCTTCACTTCATTATCTTTCATTATCTTTAGTTAGGCATGACGGCTGAGTGGACAGCGCTCGGGGCTCGTAGTCCTAAAGTTCAGGGTTTGATCCCGGGCGATGGCGGAAACAAATGATCAGAATTTCTTTCACACTGCTGCCCCTGTTCACCTAGCAGTGCATAGGTACCAGTGAGTTAGCTGCTACGGGCTGCTTCCTGGGGGTGGAGGCCTGGTCGAGGACCGGGCCGCGGGGACACTAAGCCCCGAAATCATCTCAAGATAACGGCTTCCTTGCAACTAGTTGGTCAATGATTTGGCTTCCTCGTGACTAGTCGGTCAATGATTTGGCTTCCACACGACTAGTTGGGTCAATGATTTGGCTTCCACACGACTAGTTGGGTCAATGATTTGGCTTCCACACTAGTTGGTCAATGATTGGGCTTCCTCACTAGTTGGTCAATGATTGGGCTTCCTCACTAGTTGGTCAATGATTTGGCTTCCTCACTAGTTGGTCAATGATTTGGCTTCCTCACTAGTTGGTCAATGATTTGGCTTCCTCACTAGTTGGTCAATGATTTGGCTTCCTCACTAGTTGGTCAATGATTTGGCTTCCTCACTAGTTGGTCAATGATTTGGCTTTCTCACTAGTCGGTCAATGATTTGGCTTCCTCACTAGTCGGTCAATGATTTGGCTTCCTCACTAGTCGGTCAATGATTTGGCTTCCTCGCGACTAGTTGGTCAATGATTTGGCTTCCTCACTAGTTGGTCAATGATTTGGCTTCCTCACGACTAGTTGGTCAATGATTTGGCTTCCTCACGACTAGTTGGTCAATGATTTGGCTTCCACACTAGTTGGTCAATGATTTGGCTTCCTCACTAGTTGGTCAATGATTTGGCTTCCTCACGACTAGTTGGTCAATGATTTGGCTTCCTCACGACTAGTTGGTCAATGATTTGGCTTCCTCACGACTAGTTGGTCAATGATTTGGCTTCCTCGCGACTAGTTGGTCTCAAGTGTAGAGAGCTAAGCCTCAACACAGCATACCCGGCCCAAGAGCTAAAACTCAACACAGCATACCCGGCCCAATCCTACGATCCGGGTTCGATCCCCGGTGACGACAAAAACAAAATATACAGTGTCTTTCACCCTCATGCCCCTGTTCACCTAGCAATAAATAGGTACCAGGGAGTTAGACAGCTGCTGCTACGGACTGCTTGCTGGGGATGTCTATAATGGGGGGAGGAGGGTTACAAATAAGGGGAGAGGGGGGCAGCGGGGGAGTAGGGAAGTGGTAGGGGTAAGGGGAGATAGGGTACATAAGAGCCCCAGGGATGAAGGGAAAAGATCTACGGGCTCACCATAGCCAGTGCTACTTGGAACTTATGTTCCGAGTAGCTGAATCTATAACAACAACAGGAGAGGAAGAGGGGAATAAGAGAGGAGGGATAAAGCAGGAAGGAAAGCATAGGCTAAGAGGGGAAAGATAAACTGGCTCTACACAGGACGGTATTGATTGGCGACTTAAAAGCCTCTCTCACCCTCCTTATCTTATTGGCTAAGAGTAGCTCTTAACTCACGTTCTCTCAAGAGCCCATGCAGCTCTTTTAAGGTTTCCCAACGGCGAGGAAAAACGGTCAATTTAGAGTGGTCTCTCCCTAACTTACCAGAGGAGCCACAACAGAAAACGGGACAGTACATCACTTTCGCCAGCTGCTTCCGTTTTCTAGTACAACATTTGGGCCTTGTGTAGCGCATACGAGCGAAAAGCGACGTTTTTTGTAGGACAGGTTGTAGGAGGACAGGTTGTAGGACAGGGTGTAGGAGGACAGGGTGTAGGAGGACAGGGTGTAGGAGGGACAGGGTGTAGGAGGGACAGGGTGTAGGAGGGACAGGTTGTAGGAGGACAGGGTGTAGGAGGGACAGGTTGTAGGAGGACAGGCTGTAGGAGGACAGGCTGTAGGAGGACAGGCTGTAGGAGGACAGGTTGTAGGAGGACAGGGTGTAGGAGGGACAGGTTGTAGGAGGACAGGCTGTAGGAGGACAGGCTGGAGGAGGACAGGCTGTAGGAGGACAGGGCGTAGGAGGGACAGGTTGTAGGAGGACAGGGTGTAGGAGGGACAGGCTGTAGGAGGACAGGCTGTAGGAGGACAGGCTGTAGGAGGACAGGCTGTAGGAGGACAGGTTGTAGGAGGACAGGGTGTAGGAGGGACAGGTTGTAGGAGGGACAGGCTGTAGGACAGGCTGGAGGAGGACAGGCTGTAGGAGGACAGGGTGTAGGAGGGACAGGTTGTAGGAGGACAGGTTGTAGGAGGACAGGCTGTAGGAGGACAGGCTGTAGGAGGACAGGCTGTAGGAGGACAGGCTGTAGGAGGACAGGCTGTAGGAGGACAGGTTGTAGGAGGACAGGCTGTAGGAGGACAGGCTGTAGGACAGGCTGTAGGAGGACAGGCTGTAGGAGGACAGGCTGTAGGAGGACAGGCTGTAGGAGGACAGGTTGTAGGAGGACAGGCTGTAGGAGGACAGGCTGTAGGACAGGCTGTAGGAGGACAGGCTGTAGGAGGGCAGGCTGTAGGAGGACAGGTTGTAGGAGGACAGGTTGTAGGACAGGTTGTAGGAGGACAGGCTGTAGGAGGACAGGCTGTAGGAGGACAGGCTGTAGGAGGACAGGCTGTAGGAGGACAGGCTGTAGAAGGACAGGTTGTAGGAGGACAGGCTGTAGGAGGGCAGGTTGTAGGAGGACAGGTTGTAGGAGGACAGGCTGTAGGATGACAGGTTGTAGGAGGACAGGCTGTAGGAGGACAGGCTGTAGGATGACAGGTTGTAGGAGGACAGGTTGTAGGAGGACAGGTTGTAGGAGGACAGGTTGTAGGAGGGCAGGTTGCAGGAGGACAGGTTGTAGGAGGACAGGCTGTAGGAGGACAGGCTGTAGGAGGACAGGCTGTAGGAGGACAGGCTGTAGAAGGACAGGCTGTAGGAGGGCAGGTTGTAGGAGGGCAGGTTGTAGGAGGACAGGCTGTAGGAGGACAGGCTGTAGGAGGACAGGTTGTAACCATCCCAACCATTACATATGGGACAAGGGGCCAGATTCACGAAGCAGTTACGCAAAGACTTACGAACCTGGGGCCAGATTCTCGAAGCAGTTACGCAAAGACTTACGAACCTGCGGCCAGATTCATGAAGCAGTTACGCAAGCACTTACTAACCTGGGGCCAGATACACGAAGCAGTTACGCAAAGACTTACGAACCTGGGGCCAGATTCACGAAGCAATTATGCAAGTACTTACGAACCTGGGGCCAGATTCACGAAGCAGTTATGCAAGTACTTACGAACCTGGGGCCAGATTCTCGAAGCAGTTACGCAAAGACTTACGAACCTGGGGCCAGATTCTCGAAGCAGTTACGCAAAGACTTACGAACCTGGGGCCAGATTCACGAAGCAGTTACGCAAGCACTTACTAACCTGGGGCCAGATTCATGAAGCAGTTACGCAAGCACTTACTAACCTGGGGCCAGATACACGAAGCAGTTACGCAAAGACTTACGAACCTGGGGCCAGATTCACGAAGCAGTTACGCAAGCACTTACGAACCTGTACATCTTTTCTCAACATTGGCGGCTTTGTTTACAATTATTAAACAGTTAATGAGCTCGGAAGCACCAGGAGGCTGTTTATAACAATAACAACAGTTGATTGGCAAGTTTTCACGCTTGTAAACTGTTTAATAAATGAATCTGGCCCCAGGTTCGTAAGTACTTGCGTAACTGCTTCGTGAATCTGGCCCCAGGTTCGTAAGTGCTTGCGTAACTGCTTCGCGAATCTGGCCCCAGGTTCGTAAGTGCTTGCGTAACTGCTTCGTTAATCTGGCCCCAGGTTCGTAAGTGCTTGCGTAACTGCTTCGTGTATCTGGCCCCAGGTTCGTAAGTGCTTGCGTAACTGCTTCGTGAATCAGGCCCAAGATTACCAACTGCTACGAGGGTCATTAATATCTACTCGGGGAAAGGTGATGGTAGATCACACCCGATGATAGGTAGACGGGGAGAGGTAGATAGGTCAGTGACTTGACAGCTTGACAATGATGCCTGACTCTTCAGTCACCATAAGAGCCAAGTGCTTAAGCTGAGCTTAAGTGTGAGTTTGGCCTTGAGTGTGTAGCCCTCTCCTGGAGGGCTTGCCTCCAGCTCGAAGTCTGGACACGTCTGAAAAGCCTTGTACAAGGCCAATGTTCTCAAAGTGCCTGACCTTGCCCAACCTCGTCTACGAAAAGAAGTTATTAATTAAACAACATATTAACTAATGTCTCTTTCACAAGCCAATTTACAAGCAATGAACTGAATAACAGGACAAGCCACTTAACCATCATAGAACAACACACTGGAATTAAACCTTACATCACTAGAAGACGCAAAATTTATGAGGAGACATGATTACCATCTACAAGATTCTCAGGGGAAATTGACAAGGGAGGCCTTGTGGCAATTAATACCACATGAATTCCCTGACAGCTTTGGAACTATCGGAACGAGACAGTATTACGCTCTATGTTCTCCATCTTTTATCTCGAGTACACACTAACACCAGAGACATAGAGGCTCTGTTAGAAATTTTAGAGCAGCTCTGTATAATTTATAAAACAAAGGTGCGACAGGCATACTGACCCACTGACATACAGGCATACTGACCCACTGACATACAGGTATACTGACCCACTGACATACAGGCATACTGACCCACTGACATACAGGTATACTGACCCACTGAGATACAGGCATACTGACCCACTGACATACAGGCATACTGACCCACTGACATACAGGCATACTGACCCACTGACATACAGGTATACTGACCCACTGACATACAGGTATACTGACCCACTGACATACAGGTATACTGACCCACTGACATACAGGTATACTGACCCACTGACATATAGGTATACTGACCCACTGACATACAGGCATACTGACCCACTGACATACAGGTATACTGACCCACTGACATACAGGCATACTGACCCACTGACATACAGGCATACTGACCCACTGACATACAGGCATACTGACCCACTGACATACAGGTATACTGACCCACTGACATACAGGTATACTGACCCACTGACATACAGGTATACTGACCCACTGACATACAGGTATACTGACCCACTGACATACAGGTATACTGACCCACTGACATACAGGCATACTGACCCACTGACATACAGGCATACTGACCCACTGACATACAGGCATACTGACCCACTGACATACAGGTATACTGACCCACTGAGATACAGGCATACTGACCCACTGACATACAGGTATACTGACCCACTGACATACAGGTATACTGACCCACTGACATACAGGCATACTGACCCACTGACATACAGGTATACTGACCCACTGACATACAGGTATACTGACCCACTGACATACAGGTATACTGACCCACTGACATACAGGCATACTGACCCACTGACATACAGGCATACTGACCCACTGACATACAGGTATACTGACCCACTGACATACAGGTATACTGACCCACTGACATACAGGTATACTGACCCACTGACATACAGGTATACTGACCCACTGACATACAGGTATACTGACCCACTGACATACCAGGAAACAGTTACAGGGGGGTGTTCTAGTGGATAAAGGGAGTACCTAAGCAACAGAACACAGCAAGTCACTGTGAGGAGAGGGTGAGGTATCACTAGTGGGGTCCCACAGGGCTCAGTCCTTGGACCCAGACTGTTTCTCTTATATGTAAAAGGTCTTCCAGAGGGAAGAGTTATTTTTCTCAATGTTCGCTGATGATACAACTGTTATGAGGGAAGTTAAGATAGGTTAAAAGACGATCAGGACAAAATGAATGGTCCAACAAGTGGATACTTGAGTTTAACTCGATTATGTGCAAAGTAATGAAACGAGGTTGATGGAGCACGCGCCCGGACACGAGATAACAATTGAGAGATGAAATACTTCAGATATCAGGTAGACAAAAAGATCTAGAGGTTTGATATCACACCGAACATGTCCCCAGAGGCCCACATCAAAAGGATATCATCAGCGGCATATGCCAGGTTGACCAACATAAAAACTACCTTTAGAAACGTATGTAATAAATCACAACCTTGCATATCACATATGTCAGACCAATCCTGGAGTATGCAGCTCCAGCCTGGAGTCCATATCTAGTCACATACACGATGAAATGATAAAAAAAGTTGAAAGATATGCGACCAGACTAGACCCCGAGGCGCGAGGCATGAGTTATGAGGAAAGGTTACTAGAATTAAACCTCAAGTCACTGGGACAGAAGAGTTAGGGGAGACATGATCACCACATACAAAATTCTTAGGTGTTGCAGCTGTCAACACCAGACAGCTGTCAACACCAGACAGCTACAACACCATCCAGCTGTCAACACCAGACAGCTACAACACCATCCAGCTGTCAACACCAACCAGCTGTCTACACCATCCAGCTGTCAACACCAACCAGCTGTCTACACCATCCAGCTGTCAACACCAGACAGCTACAACACCATCCAGCTGTCAACACCAGACAGCTGTCAACACCATCCAGCTGTCAACACCATCCAGCTGTCAACACCAGACAGCTACAACACCATCCAGCTGTCAACACCAACCAGCTGCCAACACCAAACAGCTGTCAACACCAGACAGCTGTCAACACCATCCAGCTGTCAACACCAACCAGCTGTCAACACCATCCAGCTGTCAACACCAGACAGCTACAACACCAGACAGCTGTCAACACCATCCAGCTGTCAACACCAGACAGCTACAACACCAGACAGCTGTCAACACCATCCAGCTGTCAACACCATACAGCTGTCAACACCAACCAGCTGTCAACACCAACCAGCTGTCAACACCAACCAGCTGTCAACACCATCCAGCTGTCAACACCATCCAGCTGTCAACACCAGACAGCTACAACACCAGACAGCTACAACACCAGACAGCTGTCAACACCATCCAGCTGTCAACACCATCCAGCTGTCAACACCAGACAGCTACAACACCAACCAGCTGTCAACACCATCCAGCTGTCAACACCATCCAGCTGTCAACACCAACCAGCTGTCAACACCAACCAGCTGTCAACACCATCCAGCTGTCAACACCAACCAGCTGTCAACACCAACCAGCTGTCAACACCAACCAGCTGTCAACACCATCCAGCTGTCAACACCAGATACCTGTCAACACCAACCAGCTGTCAACACCAGACAGCTGTCAACACCAGACAGCTGTCAACACCGGACAGCTGTCAACACCATCCAGCTGTCAACACCATCCAGCTGTCAACACCAGACAGCTACAACACCATCCAGCTGTCAACACCAGACAGCTGTCAACACCAGACAGCTGTCAACACCAGATAGCTACAACACCAGACAGCTGTCAACACCAGACAGCTGTCAACACCAGACAGCTGTCAACACCAGACAGCTGTCAACACCAACCAGCTGTCAACACCAACCAGCTGTCAACACCAACCAGCTGTCAACACTAACCAGCTGTCAACACTAACCAGCTGTCAACACCAACCAGCTGTCAACACCAACCAGCTGTCAACACCAACCAGCTGTCAACACCAACCAGCTGTCAACACCAACCAGCTGTCAACACCAACCAGCTGCCAACACCAACCAGCTGTCAACACCAACCAGCTGCCAACACCAACCAGCTGCCAACACCAACCAGCTGCCAACACCAACCAGCTGTCAACACCAACCAGCTGCCAACACCAACCAGCTGTCATCACCAACCAACTGTCAACACCAACCAGCTGTCAACACCAACCAGCTGTCAACACCAACCAGCTGCCAACACCAACCAGCTGTCAACACTAACCAGCTGTCAACACCAACCAGCTGTCAACACCAACCAGCTGCCAACACCAACCAGCTGTCAACACCAACCAGCTGTCAACACCAACCAGCTGTCAACACCGGACAGCTTCTACTCCCCAATCTACACACACCGAGAGCTTGACGGCTGAGTAGGCAGCGCTCGGGATTCGTAATCCTAAAGGTCCGGGTTCGATCCCCGGCGGGAGTGTATATATATATATATATATGTATATGTGGATAGATGGATAGAGAAGGATAGGGATATTTACCATTGGACACCCAGGATAGATCTTCATCCATTCGACTGATTGGTGACACCAACCTGGAATATATACATGGGCCGGTTAGTATACATACATACATCCTGGAATATACATATTAAGGGGCTAGTTAGTATACATACACCCTGGAATATACACATTAAGGGGCCAGTTAGTATACACCATACACCCTGGAATATACACATTAAGGGGCCAGTTAGTATACACCATACACCCTGGAATATACACATTAAGGGGCCAGTTAGTATACATACATCGTGGAATATACACATTAACGGGCCCGGTTAGTATACAGCCATACACCCTGGAATATACACATTAAGGGGCCGGTTAGTATACATACATACATATATACTGGAATATACACATTAAGGGGTTAGTTAGTATACATACATCCTGGAATATACACATTAAGGGCCAGTTAGTATACACACATACACCCTGGAATATACACATTAAGGGGCCGGTTAGTATACATATACATATATACTGGAATATACACATTAAGGGGTTAGTTAGTATACATACATCCTGGAATATACACATTAAGGGCCAGTTAGTATACACACATACACCCTGGAATATACACATTAAGGGGCTGGTTAGTATACACCATACACCCTGGAATATACACATTAAGGGGCCAGTTAGTATACATACATCGTGGAATATACACATTAACGGGCCCGGTTAGTATACAGCCATACACCCTGGAATATACACATTAAGGGGCCGGTTAGTATACATACATACATATATACTGGAATATACACATTAAGGGGTTAGTTAGTATACATACATCCTGGAATATACACATTAAGGGCCAGTTAGTATACACACATACTCCCTGGAATATACACATTAAGGGGCTGGTTAGTATACATACACCCTGAAATATACACATTAAGGGGCTGGTTAGTATACACACACCCTGAAATATACACATTAAGGGGCCTTTAATGTATCTTGGAATACATACACAAAGTGGTTAATACACATTCACAGTATACAATTCCCATTTAGTATACACCTCACAGTTAGTATACAATTAACAGTATACACCTCACAGTCAGCATACACAAGTATACTGAACATCTCAAAACGCTGAAATACAATAGAGTATAAGATA
Source organism: Procambarus clarkii (assembly GCF_040958095.1). Taxonomy (NCBI): domain Eukaryota; kingdom Metazoa; phylum Arthropoda; class Malacostraca; order Decapoda; family Cambaridae; genus Procambarus; species Procambarus clarkii. The sequence goes on along the minus strand of NC_091234.1, from coordinate 21,068,899 downwards.
CATACGGTTATGTATCTTATACATAACTTATAACATAAGTTATATGGTTATAACTGTAAGTGCCCAATTGCTTCGGCCAACTCAGTGACCCTTCCTCCCTCCATCACATGCAGTATTAATGGGGGGGGGGGTGTCGTAGGGCCCACACTGGGAGTCCGCTCTTATTAAAAGGGGGCGGAACCCCCCTTTCCTTGATCTACCTATGATAGGCCTCTACCCCCAAGCAGTCACCCTGCAAAGTCCTGTGAGAGGGGGGGGGGGCAGACTGCATTTTAGGTTATATCGATATTACGTATTATTATGTGGTATACGGACAGTCTTCCACGGGTGAATAGTGTGGTTGGGCATCATTCATAGCGAGGAATGATAACAGAATGTTATGATAGCAGGCGGACTGTCCGCCTTGCTGACACTATATTCACCTAGTTGAGCTCTGGCTCTTAAAAGCCGCCTCTCGACTGTCAATCTATTTATTTTCACACATACACACCCAGGAAGCAGCCCGTGGCAGCTGTCTAACTCCCAGGTACCTATTTACTGCTAGGTGAACAGGGGCAATCAGAGTGAAAGAAACTATGCCCATTTGTTTCCGCCTCCGCCGGTGATCGATTCCCGGACCCCTAGAATTACGAATCCCGAGCGCTGTCCACTCAGCCGTCAGGCCCCTGTGTATGTTGGTAGGTAAGCTGGGCGTCTCATCTTGGGCCACCAGCTGTGGGAGTGGGGTGTCTCATCTTGGGCCACCAGCTGTGGGAGTGGGGCGTCTCATCTTGGGCCACCAGGTGTGGGAGTGAGGCGTCTCATCTTGGGCCACCAGGTGTGGGAGTGGGGCGTCTCATCTTGGGCCACCAGCTGTGGGAGTGGGGCGTCTAATCTTGGGCCACCAGCTGTGGGAGTGGGGCGTCTCATCTTGGGCCACCAGCTGTGGGAGTGGGGCGTCTCATCTTGGGCCACCAGCTGTGGGAGCGGGGCGTCTCATCTTGGGCCACCAGCTGTGGGAGTGGGGCGTCTCATCTTGGGCCACCAGCTGTGGGAGCGGGGCGTCTCATCTTGGGCCACCAGCTGTGGGAGTGGGGCGTCTCATCTTGGGCCACCAGCTGTGGGAGTGGGGCGTCTCATCTTGGGCCACCAGCTGTGAGAGTGGGGCGTCTAATCTTGGGCCACCAGCTGTGGGAGTGGGGCGTCTCATCTTGGGCCACCAGCTGTGGGAGTGGGGCGTCTCATCTTGGGCCACCAGCTGTGGGAGCGGGGCGTCTCATCTTGGGCCACCAGGTGTGGGAGTGGGGCGTCTCATCTTGGGCCACCAGCTGTGGGAGCGGGGCGTCTCATCTTGGGCCACCAGCTGTGGGAGTGGGGCGTCTCATCTTGAACCACCAGCTGTGGGAGTGGGGCGTCTCATCTTGGGCCACCAGCTGTGGGAGTGGGGCGTCTCATCTTGGGCCACCAGCTGTGGGAGTGGGGCGTCTCATCTTGGGCCACCAGGTGTGGGAGTGGGGCGTCTCATCTTGGGCCTCCAGGTGTGGGAGTGGGGCGTCTCATCTTGGGCCACCAGCTGTGGGAGTGGGGCGTCTCATCTTGGGCCACCAGCTGTGGGAGTGGGGCGTCTCATCTTGGGCCACCAGCTGTGGGAGTGGGGCGTCTCATCTTGGGCCACCAGCTGTGGGAGTGGGGCGTCTCATCTTGGGCCACCAGCTGTGGGAGTGGGGCGTCTCATCTTGGGCCACCAGCTGTGGGAGCGGGGCGTCTCATCTTGGGCCACCAGGTGTGGGAGTGGGGCGTCTCATCTTGGGCCACCAGCTGTGGGAGCGGGGCGTCTCATCTTGGGCCACCAGCTGTGGGAGTGGGGCGTCTCCTCTTGAACCACCAGCTGTGGGAGTGGGGCGTCTCATCTTGGGCCACCAGCTGTGGGGCGTCTCATCTTGGGCCACCAGCTGTGGGAGTGGGGCGTCTGATCTTGGGCCACCAGCTGTGGGAGTGGGGCGTCTCATCTTGGGCCACCAGCTGTGGGAGTGGGGCGTCTCATCTTGGGCCACCAGCTGTGGGAGTGGGGCGTCTCATCTTGGGCCACCAGCTGTGGGAGTGGGGCGTCTCATCTTGGGCCACCAGCTGTGAGAGTGGGGCGTCTCATCTTGGGCCACCAGCTGTGGGAGTGGGGCGTCTCATCTTGGGCCACCAGCTGTGGGAGTGGGGCGTCTCATCTTGGGCCACCAGCTGTGGGAGTGGGGCGTCTGATCTTGGGCCACCAGGTGTGGGAGTGGGGCGTCTCATCTTGGGCCACCAGCTGTGGGAGTAGGGCGTCTGATCTTGGGCCACCAGGTGTGGGAGTGGGGCGTCTCATCTTGGGCCACCAGCTGTGGCAGTGGGGCGTCTCATCTTGGGCCACCAGCTGTGGGAGTGGGGCGTCTCATCTTGGGCCACCAGCTGTGGGAGTGGGGCGTCTCATCTTGGAGTAACCTTTCAACCATCGGGTCTTCTAACATTAGGATGGTGTTCCACACCCTGGAGGCTTGGTGCTGTAGTCTGGTGTTTAGTGGCTGTGTGTTCAGGAGTTCCTGGATTGTCTGGTCATACGGTAGACGGTGTTTGGCTGCTCTCCTTAGCGCCATATATATTTCACTGCTTGCAGTTTCTACATGTTAGTTTTCCTTGAATGTGTGTAGAGGTACAGGAAAGTAACATAGACATAGCCTTGTATAAGTGCTATTGTGTGTACCTGCCAAGGTTACGGAACCTAAGGCTGTTTTTGCTGTGTTATATTCTGCCTAGATCTGTATGCCGGACAACCCGACTCTTAAGGTTATCTTGAGGTTATCTTGAGATGATTTCGGGGCTTTAGTGTCCCCGCGGCCCGGTCCTCGACCAGGCCTCCACCCCCAGGAAGCAGCCCGTGACAGCTGACTAACTCCCAGGTACCTATTTACTGCTAGGTAACAGGGGCATAGGGTGAAAGAAACTTTGCCCATTTGTTTCTGCCTCGTGCGGGAATCGAACCCGCGCCACAGAATTACGAGTCCTGCGCGCTATCCACCAGGCTACGAGGCCCCTTGATAATGGATTTAATGGAGGTTAATGGATTTGTTCACTAAGTTTTCACCTGTCACTCACCACACACAGATCACACTAACGTAATGCATCAAATGAACAAATCCACAAGGGCCGTGACGAGGATTCGAACCTGCGTCCGGGAACATCCCGGACACTGCCTTAATCGACTGAGAGGGGAGGGGGGTGTAAAAGCCTGGTTTGTTCCTCGGAGAGGCTACGGGATCCAGTAAGTTCAGTAGAACTTCGGTTTCAACTCTTTTAACCCTGTCGTAGCTCAGTCGATTAAGGCAGTGTCTGGGATGCTCCCGGACGCAGGTTCGAATCCTCGTCATGGCCCTTGTGGATTTGTTCAATTTCACCTGTGTGCCCTTGTTCGTGTTCCACCCATGGTGAACAGTTTGTCTTTGTACACCCCTGTCAATTCCCCCTGAGGATTTTGTAGGTGGTTATCATGTCTCCCCTTACTCTTCTAATGCCCTCTTGGGTTTCTGGTTGTGCATTGTGTATGATTGGGAATTGTTGTTTCTACAGATATCCCATTGCTTTACAAAGTTGTTTATGAATTAAAGTGCTGCCTTAGTGTTGTTGGCCAGTGATCCCTCTGACTGTCGTGGCTGGCAGGTTGTTTGCCTTACATCACCAGCGGATGTGATGCATTCACCTAGTTGTCATTGCGGGGGTCGAGCTCTGGCTCTGGGCCCGCCTCGCAACTGTCAATCAACCGATTTGTTTCCACACGTGTGGCGAGGCGTAGGGGGAGGGGGGGGGTGTGAGAGAAGGGGGAGGG